>NC_135315.1:104681750-104981750 GCF_048772815.1 Callospermophilus lateralis
AGGCAGCAGTGGTGAATCCTCTCTTTGTAAGTAAATTGAGTCCACTGGGGGCTTAGTGTCTCCCCATGTGAACTGTGAATTCATTTGGTCGTCCTTCACTTTTCATGGTGTTTCTTCAGCTACACTGGTGTTTCTTCACAAAATACCACGAATTCAACTGGCACACAGTGCTGGAGGGAGTTCTGTCATGTGTGGTGGGTCAGGATCTGCTGAGAATACACCAACTGGGCTGCTATTCCATACAGCTTGACCCCTTGACCGTAGCAACCTGATTTTGAACATTGCCCTGAAACCTCTTCACATAACAAGATGTGTTTACATATAAGGGTCTGCTGGCTGCACCATGTCAGTCACAATTCATTTGGAAGCCAATGGCAGATCCACATGGCCCCACCACAGATGTTATATCACACACCTGCACTTCACTGATCAAGGCCCACGTCTCAGCAGGCTCCAACTTACTAGCATCTCTGTTCTACACCATTTTTATGAAATCCAGTCAATCAAGCTACTGTCTGGTACAGGCATGATCAGCAACAGGATATCCAAAAGTTCTCCAGTGCCACCTGGTCATGGGAATTTCAAAAATTTCATGGTATTTATCTAGCCATATTTCAAGGATGAAGTAGGAGGCACTGTGGGTTTCAATTCATTCAGGAACCATTAAATGGTGAGGAACCTCCTTTCAATGAAAGCTCTGGAGAACTCTCACAGGCAAGGCTTCCAAAAGAGTGGCCAAAAGGTCACATGAAGCCAGGCCCATTGAGGTCTACCATGTGAGGTCCATGTGTGTTTTGACTCTCAATTATGGCTGCCAAATCTTTAAGAATAAAATCATGTGATATCCTGGCTGAGATTCCCAGTGCTATGTGGAAAGCCACAATGGGCCTAGATCTCAGTTTCCAAGGGCGACTCTCATGCGTGGCCTCCTAATACTCCTACACAATTCATGGCACTACTTCTCTGAGGTCAGTTCCAGAACTCAGTCTCTAAGGGGAACCACACCAAAGTTCAAGCTGAGGTTGACCAAGTCATCTCTTCCAACTGCCACACAAATTACCAAATTAAAACCCAAACTCTCCCACATGGCCCTCATCTTCTTCCATATGGACACTCATCATAACCTCTGGCTGAAGGTTTCCATGAGGGCTGCAGCCCAAAACAGTGTCCAAAATAAGTTCCCATGCCCCTCTTTTGCCTAAAGTCAGGGTGGTCTGGACACCCTTCTGAGAACCAAGAGAGAGATCAAATAGGCCTGCCAATAATACTGCTCTGCTTCTGAAATTTGAGGCCCACTAACTGTTGGGTATAGATTCTTTATGTGAATTGGAGTCATGAAAAACCCAAGCAAATATGGGCTAGCCTCTGCAGGGCTTTCAAGAACTCATTTGTCCAAAAGGATCCCTATTCTCACTTCACGGAGGTCAGGAACCTTACAGAGTTAGGAGAGAAACTTCATCCACAATGACTTCTCTTTTGGCCATTTTTGTTTTGGATGCTCACATGGGTTTTTTATTTAGTTCCATCAGGTGCTGAGAATCTAAAGCACAGCCTCACACAGTGCTAAGAGGCTGATTCAGACAAATCCCTTTCCAAAGTAATTAACCAAAGAGCCACAGGTGATGCCCCTTCATTTCCATTTGGAAACTCTTTTCTTCAGGCTTCACAAAGGGGTGGCCTGAGACAAAGACCTCCCTGAGATTCACTGCAACAGAACAATAGGTTAAAATAGGCCCAAAGCAGGGTTTCTCCACTGATACTTTACTGGTCACACTGATATCTTAGTTTTCTGAGATGCTTGGCATGCCCTTAAGCTATCCAGTACATGGCCATGTCACAGAGCTTGGAGGTGGTACATATCTTGGACACAAAACGATGAGCCTGTTCTGAAGAGTGGCAAGAATTCAGGAAAATATAGGAACTTAGGAAGATAGTAGGTGTTGCCCATCCATGAGGCAAGCCACAGTCCATCCATAAATTGGGCAGGATGAATGCTGGGAAGATTTCCACTAGACAGGACATATCCATTGATGCATTGTGTTTTCTAATGTCTACAACCACAGACACAGTGGGATACATAGACATAGAAACACTCGCCTTGAGCAAACGACTCACTAGAAACAGTCCACTCCAAACCGAACCAACCGCATTTCCTATATATTCTCAGAACATGAGACAAAACCACAAATTCAAACAAACTCCCAGAAAGGCACCTCCTTTCCCCAAGTAGGTCTGCGACTATCTGGAGTGTCCTCAGACTGGTGGGCCATACTATGTTCCCCAGCAGTGGCCTGTCCTGTCTCAGATCTGGTCTCCTTGGCCAACTCTGTGAAATTGTCAGGAGCCAGCAATGAGCCACTACCTTCTTTCTCAGGCAAGGTCCCTCTTAAGAACTTTCCTGGCATTTGGCCATTCTCACTTCAGTAGGTACCAAGAAAGACTGACTCTGTCCTTGGTAAATCCAAACAAGTGAGCCCACTGGGACTGAGACTGGGACTGGGACTGGCTCTCGGTGCCTCCTTACCTGGATCCCAAGATCAGAGAGTTCCATCACCAAGGAAGTGAGGCGAGGTCACTTCCTTCAAGGAACTGAATGAGGTCACTACCTTGGCAACCACTTTTTCATAACAGTTGCTTCCAAGGGTCCCATGAGATGGAGGCTGCCCCCATCTTCCTCTGACACTTTCAAAAGATAGAATGCTATATAAACCATAGGTACCCAGAAACAGCTATCTACACAAGCCTGGTTTGATCCATCTTCCCTGCATTGAGAAGACAGAGGCTAATTCAGACACATCCCTTCATCCTGACTGGGTTGTTTGCCATGGAAGATGACTTTTGCTCTCTTAGGTCCTACATAGCTGCCTACATCTTATCCAGGGATCATTTCTGCATCAAACTTTGAGGTTCTCAGCAGGTGTAGGATCCCCTAAATTCCTGAATTTTAAGATCAACTCTGTACCTGTTCTTCTGTAAAGATAGATTGAGGGAACAGTGTATGGTTAGGGTTAATAAATGTTCGATTTGGGTTAGGAATCATTCTGCTAGATGAATACTGGTATTGGGAACCTGAGATATTTATAAGAATATATAGGTAAAATATACGTATGAAAACAAAAATCTAGGTAAGATTTGAAGCACAGAAGCACATTGGGCCCTTGATTGGGATACATAGGCTTGATTTAAGTTCTACACAGCTCTATCAGATAAATCAATATACAATGGCATAAGATCTTGTACCTCGGATTATTGAATGTAGAAGAGAACATCCAGTCAAAAAGGGATAGTCGGTAGGATTAGGAAGATAGTTGGTAGGTTTAGGAAGAAGAGTGAGTATAGGGTTTTGACAAAAAAAAAAAAACAACAGGAAAAAATACCTGGACTAGTCACAAAATAAATAATGTTTCCAATTTTGAACAGATTGCATTAAAATGTTAAGTCAAATGTTAAAAATTAGAATTAGCCAAAGACCACAGAGAAATTAGATGAATTAAAGAATTATTTTAAATAAGAAAAATGTAAATATTTTTAATAACCTACAAAACCAATGTGTTAGCTTCCATAATGTCAGTGTTAATTTTCAGTGTTACAATGTTTTTATTTCAACAATATTACAAATGTATAACATTTTTAATAGGGTAACTATAAAGGGTTAAAACAATTTTTTAACGCAATCTCACAGAGATGTCTAAAACAAATTTAAATGTCTGTTACTGAAATCAAATTTATAATGAAATGAGCTTTGTAATGATTCAACTATACTTTAAGTTTTCCTTTAAGAGGGGCACAGTGGCACTCGGCAGTAATCCCAAGCAGCTCGAGAGGCTGAGGCAGGAGGATTACTAGTTTGAAGTAATCAGCAACTTAGTGAGGCCTCCAGTAATTTAGTGAGACCCTGTTTCTAAATAAACTACAAAAAAGGACTGGAGATGTGACTCAGTGGTTAAGTGCCTCTGCTTGGTACTGAAAAAAATCTCCTTTAAATGTTAAAGGAAGAAAATAAGAAAGCAGGAATAAGTTCAAAAGCAAATACTATGTCTGATCTAATTATTTCTAAAAGATTTCTTGATATTGTGGAAAAAAACACCAGTTTCAGTTCTGTCACTAACCGAAAACTTGGCAAAGTTACTTCTCTGGGCTTCATGGTTCTTAGCTTTTATAAGGATCTGAAATGGACCATTCCTTATGGTCAAAAATCTGTGCTTTTAATGACATGGTTTGTAAGCAAATTAGGGAATAGAGTAAATAAGGACAGAAAAATAAGGGAAATCATGACTTAAGAAATAAAGAGAAAGGCATGAAAATCCAAATAGTTTTTGACTGAAGTGTATGATAAGCCATCAATAAGCCATCTTCTAATTCTGCATTGTTTTCTACCAATATCATCAGTCCTCCAACACCAAATGTCCCTTCTATATCCTGCAAAGCAAACTGATCCTTCTTCCAATGGAAGTACCTCCAATTTACACTTTCTGGATCACAGAAGTTAAACATTATTTCTGCAGAAATCTATGATAGTTTTCAGCAGTATTCTTTAAAAGAAAAAAAATTTAAATAAAGTTTTCACTCAAAAGAAATAAAATATAAAGACCATAACAGCTCAAAATAAGCTAACAAAACATTGAGTAGATGACCCATATGTTATGATTGATAGGTACAATTACTTGGCATGACTGATAGGCAAGATTCATTCAAAAATATCTTAAATTGCTTCAAAGTTAAGTAATGAAGTAGTCATAAGAAATGTCAAATTACTAAAAACATGAAAAGGCTTTAATCCATACAAATAATTATACCTGGCTATATGCTTAATGGTTGTTTTAAGGGCTTTATATTTATTATTTTAATCTGTTCTTGAAACAAATCTTCACAGTAGTTATTGTATACTTTCATATGTAATAACTAACTCGTATTGAGTTCTTTCTATATAGTAGGCCATATCCTGCTATTCATTTAGACCTCATAATAACAATAAGAGGCAAATATTATTCTCCCCCTTTCACAGACAGTGACTCTCCTTACAAGTGACTTCTATAGTCTCTAGAAAAAAAACGCAAATGAACTCTGCTTTACAACTAATTTACTCTACCAGTGTTTTCCAAGTTGTGAGTCTAAAATAAATTTAACAGATTATAATTGACTTTCATAAAAAGAATACCATGTTTTGAATAAATTAAGATACTTTTTCAAATATACATGTATATATACATCTATGCATAGGTTTATATTTATGTTCAACATGAAAAAATTAGATTTCTCACTGTGAACAAATATTTTTCAAAAACACTACACAAGGACTGATGAACAGTGGTAGAACCCTTGCCTAGCATGTGCAGGGCTCTGGGTTTGATCCCTAGCACTCCAAGAAACAAAGAAGCAGGAAAAATAAAAGCCACACTAAACATTAGATCTAGTAATGTTAAAAGAAATAGTAATGTTAAAATCTAAAGTTGAGGTAATGGGAAGAGACTGGGGTCTCAAAAATAAACATTAATTCTGAAAACAAATTTAAAAAATCTTCTCCAAAGGCTATGACTAGCAATGATAGAAATGCCAATACCAATAAAAAACCAAATCAGTCATCTTTATACTTTGTTTCACTTAATCCTCACAAAAATCCTACGACAGATACTATTTTTCCCACCTTGTCCAGATGGGGAAACTGAAGTATAAAAGTCTAAATAACTTGGCTAAGATCACCCAGAAAGTAAAAAGACTAGAACTGGAGCTTTTATTAAGCCTGGCTGAAACCTAAACACAAAGTCTTTTTCAAATCCTATGCTTGCTAAGAGGAAATAAGCACTACTCTCAGTGTATATTTCCAGGAATAAATTAGTATTCTAGAATACAAAGTATCATGTAAAAGGGAAATGCTAGAACATACTAATTTACACAATCATTTGAATCATTCCAAGTCCCCTGAACAGATGATTGCCTACCTGGTAGAAACCCATCACAAAAATAACAACTAATTTTAAAACCAATATGAAAAGTTTCAAGGAAGATCATAAAGGGCAAAGAAAGTACAAAGCTTTAGTCCCCATGATTTTTTATAATAACATGGTTACTAACAGGCTAAACTAAAATATCCAACCATAGTATACCATTTTACTATATTTTAATATATATTAATACATTTTAAATGTACTTTAATAATAATAACCAATCATTTTTTTCTTTTCTTTTGTGGTGCTGGGGATTGAACCCAGAGCATTGTGCATGCGAGGCAAGCACTCTACCAAATGAGCTATATCCCCAGCCAATAATAAGCAATCATTTTAAAGTGATGTTGAAAAATGTTTAATGAGGGCTGGGGTATAGCTCAGTGGTAGCATGTTTTCCTAGCAAGCACAAAGCCTTGGGTTAGATCCCCAATGCCACTCCAAAAAATAAAAAAAATAAATAAAAAATAAAATGACATGGTAAGATTTAAAAAGATTGAAACTATTTCATTAAAAAACAAGAAGTATCTTTCACCATTTCTGTGATGAAAAGAAATCAGAGAGTGAGTCTGGATAGGGAGCTTCGGAGATGGCAAGTTACACAAATCTATTCACTTGCCAGGGCACATGCTCTTTGGTAGGTAGAATAGATTCCTGTCTCTATTTCAATTTTTCTCTTCTTTCTTAAAAGTTTTCCTGCGTATATAGTTAAATTTACCTAAGTTACGTGCAAAATACTATTGTATGTCTCTCTAGATATACATTTGTACATATAATCAGCCCTCTGTATCCATGGGTTCTGCTACCATGGATTTAATCAAGCATAGATCGAAAATATGCCAAAAATAATACTGTGCCTATACTGAGCAAAAACACATTGTTTTCTTGTCATTATGCTGTGAGCAATTCAGTATAATAACTACACACACAATTCAATATAATAACTACACCTTCCAATACCAAACTCACGGGCTGTCTGCAGTGAACAGCTAGAACTCTCTGCTGTCTGACACCAACAGCTAGAACCTGTTGAGTATTTAACACATTTTACCCAAGTATCCCATAGTTTAAGTTGTAAACTATGGAACAAAATTAGTTCTCATCAGATCATTTCTTTTTCACAAGAGTAGTTCAAGTTAAAGTGCAGCAGCCTGTTTTGGTTTCTTTGTAACAAAGGGGTTAATTAACTCCAGAAGTCTTGAATTAGCTAAAGGAGAAACCATAGGACTGATGCTCAGCGCTCACAGGCACTCTCAATTGCAGAGCACTTTGCCAGTGTATCTCTGCAAGTCCGTTAGGTAGTCAGGACAGGTTTTACCTTGAAGCTACAACTGGGGCTAGGAGCTGGCTCCCAATGGAGCAATAGCACAAAGCTAATAGCTAAACCTCGCCAGCCAAAAACTTTATGCGGTCATGAAGGAAAACTCCTCATTTGATATTTAAGCCCAGAGACACACTTACATCTGCATCTGAAACAAAACACTCCAAATTTGGAGTCCAGGAACCTCACACTGCAAAGTGCTGGACAGTTACATTCCTATGCCAAAGTCAGGGAATGAAGCCAAGATACCCTAGAAAACTTCCTCTCAAAACTGAAGGCAGAAGATTGCTGCACCTCCTGCAGAGAAGTCAGGCTAACCAATTCTCTTGGTTAGTCCTGGAGTTCTTTCTGGCTTTCACTTTCTCCCCAGAGATTGGCCCTCTCCCATTCCCCCCCCTCGCCACCCCCCCCCCTTAACGCTTCCGTTTGTAAACAAGACCTTCTGGTCCTCTAGACTTGAGGCGGAGGCTGTACCCCCGCTCCTAGTAAGACAGATCATCAAAAGCAGCGTCAGAGGGATCAGAATTTTCTCCTCTAGCACTTCTCACTCACCTCAGGCCCGGAAGAGTTTACCGCGAGTACTTCACTTCAATGTCTGCCTCCTGGCGCTTCAAACTCCACCACAAGATTCAAAACGAAGCCAATGGCTCTTTTCATTGGCTGCCGTCCTCGTGACGTCACTACGTCTGAGGTTGCCTCTTGGCGCCAGGAGGCTCAGTTGTGCAGCAGGTTGGAAAGGCTTTTCTGTGCGTTGTGGTGTCAACGCGCAGCAGTTTCTGGAAGCGGTGGCCGAGGTGGGTGGGGCTAGACCGGAGGTGCAGGTGGGAGGCAGCCACAGGGATCTTCACTTGGCCAACAGATCAGCAGCAGCAGGGCCGGGTCTCAGAGTTCAGGGTGTGAGTGAAACATTTTACTGGCAGGGGTTGGCGTGTGCCCTCTGCTATATGGAGAGGCAGAACCTGTTGGGTGTGGATTAATGGGTTTTGGATATTTATTTTCTTCTTTTCCCTCTCTGCTTAGTGAGGCAGGGCTCATGCCCTCCTCAGCACGTTCCTTCTGGGTTTTCCCAGCAATTTTCTCTTGTCAGAGTATAATTCTTGGGCAAAAGGGTGTATTCTTCCAATTCTTTAGAACCTCTTTCACTTTCTCAGCATTTGGGTGCCAGCCTCCAGGTTGCGTTATTTTATTTTTTTTTTTTTTTTGCATTAAGCATTGCCTTTTGAAACAGGATTTCCATGCAGAGGAAAACTGATTAATGATGGTAATTGTTAGCACTGTGAGGAAGTAGTCTTTACAGGCATTTTTGTTGTTGTTGTTGTTCCCACAATTAAAAGACTCACCTCGCCAATTTTGTGTCCTTAATTGCTAAACTGAATTTTGCGGTAGAGAAAAGTTCAATGAATTTGCTTTGGACATCATACAGTTTACTCCTGAGTCTAGATTTACTGATTGGGCTTGGTTCTCTGACCACAGGAAACTTAAAACAATCTTAAATAATTTAAAGTGCTGGGTTCTTAGATGAACACAGGAGGACTCTGGAAAGTCTAGTAGGACACTGTTACAGAAAATGAACTCCCTTTGCAGCTTTCCCTCTTACATTTAAAAGAAAGTATTCTAGGAAACAGCCAAAGAGGAAAATGAGTCATTTATAGCCCTTTCTCCATGTTGATCAAGTTAGTAGGCAATCAATTCATGGTTAAATTTTAAGGCTTTGTGCCTTGAACAATGAATAAATATATAGCTACTGAATACAGTAGAAAAGAATCATATGCTGGCTATAGTATTTTTTAAAAATCTATTCGTGTACTTGTTTTTTCAAAAAATCCCATGCAAACTGAGAAATCCAATCATGCCTAATTTCGACTATTTGGAGCAATTTAATCTTAGTAGCATTATTATCCTTGCATGTTCAAACATCTGCCCAATTTATTTTTGTGTGTGCATGTGTGGATTCATGGATTAGCATCCCTTTCTCTGGGGAGATGTATTATTTATGGACATAGCTTTAAAACAAATACGCTCAGCCTGCCTGTGTCATTAGGTTTTTGTATTATTTTGAGTATTTAAAGAGCAATTACATTTGACAAATGACTCTCATGTGCTGCTGAGCCATGGGGATGCATTCTCAGAAATGCATTTTTAAGGCAATTTTAAAAGAATATTTTTTCTGCTTTATGGCTTATCTTTCCTTAATGATTTGAATTGCATTTCAAGGTAGCAAATGCAAGAATCTATTCTTTGCTGGCTTGGTATTCTGTTCCAACACTCTCGCTCCCAGCATCTCCCCAGACGGCTGGAGTTCAGACCATAAACTAGTGCATGAAGGTTAAAACACGTAAAAGAGATGGAGTTACCCAAGAAGATGTTGGAAATGGTTCACAGTTGTAGGAACAAAGTGTGCAATGTTGTGCAGAGTTAACAAATCAATTACCCAAAGAAAGGGGGTGGGATTTGAAAGAAGCCACATTTGAGTGGCACCTGCTCATGGCCAATCATGTTCAATAACTTGCTATTCAGCTCCTGCATAACCCCACAAACCCCTTGGTTTGCAATATTCTTGGGGGGGGGGGGCAGCAGATTGCACGCCTGCTCCCAATTTGAAATAAGTTATCACCAGACCTGGGTCTACCTCGGAGATTTCTCTGCTGTATTCTACAGCATCCCAGGAGCATAGGGACCCTGTCCAAAGACATAACCTACATTCACTTCATTCGATTATTTAGGATGAAAGATTCCACTTTTGTGATCAAGTTTACATTCAATGCAATAACTGAAATAACTCTCTCTGCTCTCTCCCCAACCTCCCAAATCCAGATTTTTGTCTATGTTCATGCTCCTCAGTGAAAAGAAAATTTAACAATAATTTTAGTCACTTTTTGTACTTTTGATCCTCAATTTTATTTGAGACCCAAGTGGCGGTGGATGAAGCATGCCTTATCCAAAATGCACGAGGTCAAAAGAGTTTTGGATGTTTTAGGGGGCAGATGGGGTGACAGGGATTGAACCCTTGGGCACTTGACCCCTGAGCCCCATCCCCAGCCCTATTTTGCATTTTATTTAGAGACAGGGTCTCACTGAGTTGCTTAGGGCCTCCCTTTGGCTGAGGCTGGCTTTGAACTCGCAATCCTCCTGCCTCAGCCTCCCAAGCTGCTAGGATGACAGGTATGTATCACCATGTCTGGCTAATCATTTTGAATTTTGAATATTGTTCAGCTTTTAGAATTTTTGCATATACATCATTAGATATCTAGGGATTGGGACCCAAGACTAAAAACAAAAGTTCTTTTGTTTTGTTTGCATCTTATTCACATAGCCTAAATGTAATTCTGCACACATATTTTATACACCTGTGACCTGTCTCATAAAGTCAAGTGTGAAATTTTTTCTTTGTAGCATGAAGTTGAAGCTTAAAAACTTCCCGATTTTGGAGCATCACCAATTTAAGATTTGGGGATTAGAGATACTCAACCTGTAATAAATTTTAATTCCATCCTTCCAATGCAGGGAATTGTTTTTCAATGTAAATTAAGTGTATCTTAGGCACTAGATGTGTTTCTGGCTAGGTGCAGTGGCACATGCCTGTAATCCTAGCATCTTGAGAGGCTGAGGCAGGAGGATCAAGAGTTCAAAGCCAGCCTCAGCCAAAGTGAGGCCCTGAGCAACTCAGGGAGACCCTGTCTCTAAATAAGATACAAAATAGAGTTGAGGATGGGGCTCAGTGGTCGAGTGCCCCTGAGTTCAATCCCTGCTAATAATAATAATAATAATAATAATAATAATAATAATAATATAACAGCAAATTATAGCTATGGTCCAAAATGGACATTGGAAATGTTCTTCCAATATTACATTACAGAGAAGAATAGTTGGTTTTTATTTCTCTGGGAAATGGTCTGCAACCTCAATTTATCTTATCAGCAAAGGTGATCCGTGTCAAAATTCAGTCTAGCATTTGGTTGTGGGCTGTGTAATCAAACTTCACATTTCTTTCATTCTCTTAGGAGTCTGAACCCTTAGATTTTTTTTGGGGGGGAGGATTCATTGAATAGGAAGAACATCCACTCTGGAGCCCAAACTCACAGAATGTCTGAATTCTTCACTTTGGTCTCCTCAGCAAGATGCCACAGAGAGCCTTGTATCTAATTTCCTTATTTAACATCACAGACACTGAGAGGAAGATGAACAACACAAATGCAGTATTTCTAGGAAAAAAGCATCACAAATTGGTCTTTTATTATATGAATACAACCTGTATGCTGCGCTCCATGAGGCACTTGTGGATTCAAAATAGGAACTCCTTTATTATCTGAACTCCCACAAACGCCACCCTTGCAGCCCTTCCAGTAACACCACACACAGGAGACTCCTTCCGGCACCTCCCCAACTAATTCGAACTCTCAAGGAATCCCCCTGAAAACTCCAAAGTAGCAAGATGAGGCGGAAAGCAGGGATCTAATATACAATTAAATACACAGCTTAACATAACCATCATCATCTCAATGGCTCGCTGACTGGCACCTCTCAACCACTCCCTTGTGGCACAAATGCCATGAGTCATTCCCACTGGGCTGTGGCTCTTAGCACCTGTGATTGACAGAAGCAGATCTCCATGTAATCTCTTGGGTGACCTGAGCCTTTGTTCTTCAGAGATGAGGGACCCCTTGATCCATGCCATATCGCCTGGTGCCAATGGAACTGGGGACCAGGGTTTGACCGCAAGCATATTTTAAATCATTTCCTTTCGTGAGAGGGAGACAGACAGGCCATGTGTGTTTGTCCCCTAGCCCCCACGCTGGCTCAAATGGTGAGTGTCCTTACCCCTCCATGGGTTCAGCCTGCAGGTTGCTTAGCAAGGAGGCTTCGAAGATTGGAAGATGTCAATCTTCCCAGGACACAGACAGGGAAGCTCCTCTTGCAGTAGCTCTTCATGGGAGGGTCTCTGCTCCTGGATGTCCCTTCCAAATGTTTACCCCTGAGAGGTCCCCTGCACCCACTGACCCCCAAAAAGACAAGCAGGTAGGCTAGTTGGCAGCCTGTCACTCTCTGTGATTGCATGTCCTGTTTGGAGTGGCCAGGAGACTTCTTCCCACCAGAGGAATCCGGTGAAAATTTTGGACTTGGGTGCTCTGAACAGAGGAGTTACCCACAGGACCATGCAGTTGGTGCTCTGAGCAATCTTCTCGTAGGGGATTTTATATATTTACATATGAATATGTGCAAAATTATATGAAAGTAATAAAATATAAATATGTTATACAACTAAATACATTAGTTATACAATCATGTATTATTATAATAGAATTTTATATAAATAACAAAATGAGATTAACACAATTGCATATATTAAAAATGCAATTAGATATTGCATTTGATGTTTTTGGCACTGGGGAGATAATCCAGGGGTGCTTAACCACCTAGACATACCCCAGGCCCTTTTCTGTATTTATTGCGTTTGGAGATAAGCTCTCATTGACTTGCTTAGCACCTCACCAAGATGTTGAGGCTGGCTTTGAGTTCCTGATCCTCCTGCCTCAGGCTCCCAAGATGCTGGGATTACAGGCGTGCCCCACCACATCTGGGTATATATATTATCTTAATGGTAGAATTGTATATATAAAGAATAAAATGATATATTAATGCAATTTCATATATTAGTAATGAAATTATGTGTTATCTTAATAGACTTTTACATAAATAATAAAGTGTAATATTAGTTTCATCACATACATTAAAAATATTATAGATTATCTTAATGCAATTATATGTTGTATTAATTAGATTAAACACAATACTAATAATACAATTGCATAATATTAAAACACAATTATCTTGCCATAAAACAATAAAATATTCATTATTCAGATATAGAGTCATATATAATTGCATATGAGGTTATCATATTAATCATATGTGATTATCATGCAAAAATTCTTTATAATATTAACAACTTAATCAATGAAGATATTTTCTTTGTGGTATTTATTTTTATGCACTTTTTTTCTGAGGTAGAAACTGCAACACTTCATGAAAGCAAGCTCACTCCACCCAGAATCCACATCCCTGAACCATTTCCAAGGCACCATCAAGGTCACACTGGGGCAGACATGGATTCTCCTGAGAATCATGCAGTTACTCACTTGGGGTGTTCAGATGGAAGAATTGGAATCCTTCTTCCTTATTTCTCCTTTCTATACTTCCCTCACCCCAATTTCCTCATCTCCCCGCTAAATATCCTCTGAAGGTATCCCTGAGAGATGAAGGAAAGGAGGACATAGGTACATATTAGGGCATTTTTGTAAGATTTTTTTTTTTGCAGGAGGGTACCAGGGATGGAGCTCAAGGGCACTTGACCACTGAGCCCCGGCCCTAGCCCTATTTTGCATTTTATTTAGAGACAGGGTCTCCCTGAGTTGCTTTTGGCCTCGCTTTGGCTGAGGCTGGCTTTGAACTTGCCATCCTCCTGCCTCAGCCTCCCGAGCCACTGGGATTATAGGACTGCACCACCACGCCTGGTCAGAATGTCTTTTTAATGCTTAAGAGAATTCCATTCTGTAGCTATAGTACATTTTCCTTATTGTGTTATTTGTTGTTATTCTTGATATCAACATTATTCAAAGCTATACTATCACAGAAAACAAAGTCACTTAGAACATGTGCTGAGTCTCTCTGCATTAGCATCTTTGGGATCCATCTAGTGACACAGACATGGTATCATTCAACCCACAAAGAGATCAGTTGACACCTGTGTAGCAAATTCCTCATCTTCTCATTATTGCCCCAGTCACATAAAACCCTTTTTTTTTTTTTTGCTAATGTAAGAAGACCATAGTATAAAGGACCACTTGAATGTTCCAGCTCGACTGACATGTATGTCTACTCCTACAAGAAAACCAAAGGTGGTCTTCTCCTTCCTCTGGCAGAGGTGACTTTTAATGGCTCAGGGTGCCCATAAGCCATATCTACAGCTGACCACGTGCATGTGTGCAAGCGATCTAGTACAAGAAAAAAGCATATATGCCACACGAGGATAAATTGCATGGATTTACACTCATGCATGAATATATCTATAATTACATATGTGCACATATAATCATTGATAACCCCGTTTGTTCCAATGATTCAAAACGAAAGGTCAGTCTAAGGCTAACTATAACAAAAAAGGATTTCCTGGTAAAAACATGTTCTTTCTGCCTTCCATAAGCCAAAGCCAATGGATAAAGCAGAAGCCATTGGTGTATACATCAGGGAACAGAGTCTCACCTCTTGTGGGTCTGGAGGTTATTTTCAAAAGCCATTAAAGATACTTTGTATCACTTTATGCAGGTCCTTTAAATAGCTTTCCCAATAAGAAGATGGGACAATGATTTAATTCTCATCTCCCACATCTGGAGGCAATATTTTGGGAGGGAGGAGAGCGCGTGGTCTGGATCCCGCCTGAATTCCATGTTCTCAGCTGCTTAACTTTGGATAATTGACTGACCTTCTTCATTGATTCCCCATAAGATTTTAGGATAGGAATATCAATAAGACCCATAAGTGATATCAACATCCTATGCATATTTATCGGTTTCTATTTTTTCCACGCCTATACATCCATATTTCAATGAGAAACACCTTTTAGCAAAGAAATAAAACAAAACCCATCAATCAAACACCAATTCCATGCCACTGGTTCCATGAAGCAACCAGAGATGACCAGTAGGTGGCGCCCTCTTCTCTGTAGTGGTTACTCACTACACCAGAGAGTAACCTTCTGAGGCAGGAAAGGAGGCAATTGCAGGATAGCAAGATGGTGTGCCTGGGAAGAGTGTCACCAAGGATCACCCTAGCGGCCAGACGTCCGGTGTCCATCTTCCTGCACACTCGCCCCTGGCCCTCGCAACGCAGGAGAGTGCACTGTGGAGTTGCATGGCCCAGGAGCACCCTGTACTTCTGAAGAATCCCTCCCAGCTCCCTAGGCATCGCCTCCATCCCATCTTGGATCTTTTCCTCCATCAGTGAAGAAGTGGAGCTTTGGAGAAAGTCCACAAAGACGCACCTGGGTACACTCCCTTTAATTCACTGCACATCGTCCCGAGAGTATCACACCTGGAGTTGGCAAGGGGTCAGCCTGGGGTAATGGCCACTCTGCAGAACCCAAGGTGGAGATTTTTTTTTCTTTTTTCTTTTTTATTTGCAGGACTGGGCTTTGAACCGTAGACCTCGGGCCTGCAAGAAATGGCTTTATCAGGAGCTAACCCCAACCGCCCTATTAAGTTAGTCATCCCTACTGAACCCACTTGTAGAAAAAGATGGTGATGACTTTGAGATGATGGGACGTGGTGTATACAAAGGTATCTATACATATAATTTTTATACATATAGTTTATAATATGTAAATAGATAAATAGATAAATAGATTTTATACATATAGTTTTTAATATATAAATATATAAATAGATAACACATAAAATACATTCTATATTAAATATATGAGTATATATGATTTATAGATATGTTTATGTACTACATATCTATATATTTAATATAGAATGTATTACATATTACATATCTATACATTTGATATATAATATTTTATATATTCTGTATCTATATAAATGTATTTCTATATTTTATGAATTTATATGATATATAAAAAATACAATATATGATATTTATATAATATATAAAATCCATCAATGATAAATTTATCTAATATTTAAAATATATTATATATTTAAATATATAAATATATTTGTATATTTATATTTTATATAAATAATATATTAAATATATAATATAATTAATATACTAAATACATTTAAATATATAATTTTATTTATATATATTTATATATTTAATATATTGTGTATCTACACATAAAATATGGGAACATTTATATTTTGATATGTACACATTACATATGATTATATATGATGTATAAATGTATTATGATTATAATTTATACATGTAATACATAAATATGTATTATATATAATATGATAATATGATGCATTATATAAAATATATACAAAATTTAATGATATATTTTAATATATAATAAGTGCTATTATATATGAATACATGTTCATATATAAATATTACATATTGCTCAACTATAGCAATATAATATATAATATTGTACATTACATATCATATATATTATACTTCTGTAGTTGAGAAGTACATATAATGCATATTATGTCATATGTATCCTATAAATAAACATATATATATATATATAAAATATATATTTTTTTTCTCAACTGCAACAGTTACAAGCAATTGAGAACCAAAATAAGGATTTAGTTGTTTTGCATCACAATGAACTCTGATGTCAAAGTAATTTCTTTTCTCCTTTTATTAAAGATTCCACTTGAAAATTTATTATGTCTTATAATATATTGTTTTCCACTAAAGGAAAAAAATTTGCCTTGCATTAGAAAGTACTATGATCCTTTTTGATTCATTTTTTAAAGCTAAGAGAGCAAATTCCACTACCAAATGATTTCTTAGAATTCTTTTAACTTCAGTGCAAACGAGGGAAGTGGGTTCAAGTGTTTTTTTGTTTTTTGGAGGGGAGGATTAGGTACCAGGGATTGAAATCAGGGACCCTTGACCACTAAGTCCCATCCCCAGCCCTATTTTGCATTTTATTTAGAGACAGGGTCTCCCTGAGTTGCTTAGTACCTCACTTTTGTTGAGGCTGGCTTTGAACTTGCGATCCTCCTGTGTCAGCCTCCTGAGCCACTGGGATTGTCAGCATGTACCATTATGCCTGGCTCTTTTTCTTTCTTTCCTTCTTTTTTTCATTCATATGAGTGCAGAAATGAAAGGGTGATTATTTCTGCCATATGCAGATTCTCAGAATGTGACCACCCTCGCCCCAATCAAGTTTTTAAAAGAATCAAGCTTTTAACTCATTTGTGATTAAACGTGAGCCTGAGTTTCCTCAATTCACCTTTTGCAATAACGGAAAGAGTCTGGCCTCTCCCGCCTCCTGAATACCTCCTCATGGAGCTAAATGCTCGTGATGACACTTGTGGTCATTACAGATGTAGCCCCCTGAAGTATAAATGAGAACACTCTCCTTTGCTCTTTAACAGGTGGAACTGAGAAAAGCCACTCGCTGCCTTTCAGTTCTTTATTGTGCCCAAGGCATCACAAGCTTGGAGCTTGTTATTGCAGAAACCAACGAGGAAGGGAAGGAGGGTGATTGATGTTTTATTGAGCACTACACCAATCGAGTCAGCTTTGATTAAAAGTGTGAAATGCAGAGTAATACTCCATTGTGTATAAATGCCAATTTTTTTTATCCATTCATCTATTGAAGGGCTTCTAGGTTGGTTCCACCATCTAGCTATTGTGAATTGTGCTGTTATGAACATCAATGTAGCAGTATCCCTGTAGTATGCTCTTTTTAGTTCTTTAGGGAATAATTGCTCTGCACTAAAAAATGACAAAATCATGGAATTTGCAGGGAAATGGATGACATTAGAGCAGATTATGCAAAGTGAAGTTCGTCAATCCCTAAAAATCAAATGCCAAATGTCTTCTTTGATATGAGGAGAACAACTAAGAACAGAGCAGGGAGGAAGAGCATGAGAAGAAGATTAACATTAAACAGGGACAAGAGGTGGGAGGGAAAGGGAGAGAGAAGGAAAATTGCATGGAAATGGAAGGAGATCCTCATTGTTATACAAAATTACATATAAGAGGAAGTGAGGGGAAAGGGAAAAAACAAGGGGGAGAAATGAATTACAGTAGATGAGGTAGAGAGAGAAGATGGGAGGGGAGGGGGGATAGTAGAGGATAGGAAAGGCAGCAGAACACATCAGACACTAGTATGGCAATATGTAAAACAGTGGATGTGTAACTGATGTGACTCTGCAATCTATATGCGGGGTAAAAATGGGAGTTCATAACCCACTTGAATCAAATGTATGAAGTGTCAAGAACTATGTAATGTTTTGAACAACCAATAATCAAAATTTTTTAAAAAGTGTGAAATGATCATTTGCACTGGTAGATTGCAGAAATCCTAATCGTTACTACATCCCTGGGACACTCCTCATATATACTAGAAATACTAAAACAATGGCAATTGTATCAGAGAAGATTGTGTATAATTGAGTAGCATAGGCAGTTTTTGCAAAGATATTTGCATATCTGTGGTTTTCTCGTGGGTTTCCGTGAAATGCAATTGAAGATGTGGATATCGGAACACAGGAGATCATCAAGAAAACATTCTAATGCTGTTAGAGATCTAAAAGAGAGTGTCACCGTGTTTTACAACATGGAAATTCAGAATTTGCACCTGCTTATCTTCAAATATTACCTATTTGGGGAGATCAAAATGCACTCAATATTCAGGGGCGATCTCAAATAATTTATTTGTCAGAAACCCAAGCTGCAGGGTAGATTTCAACGTATCAAATATCTTGCAAAATGTTGTATTAATGATACCAATAAAGCTTACCTTTTTGTATTTTAGTTAGTTTTGGGTACTGGGGATGAACTGAGTGGTGTCCTACCACTGAGCTGCATGTTCTTTTTATTTTATTTTTACATTTTAACGCAGGGTCTTGCTAACTGTCCAAGGCTGGCTTCTAACATGCGATCCTCCTGCCTCAGCCTTCATGTCCCTAGGATTACAGCGGTGTACCTCCAGCTCTGGCCTCCAATTTTTAAAAGCCACTAGAAATACAGACATAAATGTAGAAATGCAAGTACAAAAATACAAAGTGTTACAACAAAATGAGACCTACTATCTCCCAATTGACAAGTCTTGGGGAAAAAAAAGAAATTTGTTCTTCTCAGGAGAGAGCACTACTGAAAAATTTCCTACTTCTTTTTTTTTTTGTAAGAATCAAACCAGCCATTCCAATTCTGAGATCATGTGAGTTCAGTTAAAATTAGAGCAAAACCTCTGCACACATCCTAGTTTTATCATTATTCTCTCGACCTCATTTTAAAATTCATTCTATCAAAATGAGTGTTCGTTCTTGTAATTACTCTAAGTTGCCTGTCAGTGATGACCATGTGACATCCCTAAAAGCTACGTCCATGATCCTGTATAATTAATGCAAACATAATTCCATCTGGGTCTTGTACAGTTTGTCGGAATCTAGTTAAATGTCAAATGTTAACATTTCTGCGGAGAATGGTATATTTCTACTAAATCATGAACTTAAGAGAGCCTCTAAGATTGGGGTAAGGAGACAGTGGATGCCATCTTGTATTTCTCTCCACAAGGAAAAAGAAATAATTCTGGGCTTAATTCTAAGAGATTGACACTGAGTTAATAATCGGCTCCAAATTGTCCAGTTCATTGGGATTTCTATATTATTTTGACCACTGTCCCCTTCAGGATGAACTTCTCTGATGGTGTACAATCTCAATCGTACACGATTACCACCCATGTGGAAGGTGAGGGCAGTATTAGAAATGGGAACTTTCTCTCCAATATCCTGAGGAAGGACAGGAATGGACACTTCCTGTTCATGGCGGTCACCAAAGACAGTCAGTTGACATGAATACTTCTATGGACCAGCCTCACAGCATCATGGGTGGAAGGAGAACCCTCCAAAATCCTTGAATTCTTTCACATGCCAAAAAAAATGTGTCACATGATGCTAAATATTTGTCTTTCAATTCCACATATCCAACATGGTACGTTGGGAAATCAAAATGAGGTCATTATTGCAGTTTTATTTCAATAATAAGAAAAGTTTTTAATAAGGTTCTATTATGTGCCTGAAAGTTTACTACCATGTCATCCATATATATGGGGATGATGGAGCTGTCCATAGATCTCAGATGAGATATTCAGAGAGAAGATATTGGATCTGAAGGTCTAGAGCTCATTAATAGCTATCATGAGATTAATTTTCACATCTGATTGACTGATTGATTGATTTTTAAATTTATTTATGGTCTTGGGAAATCAACCCTTTGCCTTCCAAGCAAGCCATCTACCCACAAGCTACACCTTTAACCCAGTGTTCACCTGTATGGCATCCCAAGGTTCTTCATATTGACTATGGTAATCTGTTCCCTAATGACTGAGGTGCCATCTTGTATTTTACACCAAGGTGTAAAGAAGAGGAAGGAGCTTAAACAATATATCTTGTGCCACGTCGTAGCTGTGACAACAAAGTCTACCATTTTTATTAACTCAGATACCAAAAACCTAGAGCCTTCATTTCTCCCAATCATCCAATTTAGACCTAGCAATTTCTATGCATGGACAGAGGCCGACCTGAAAATTAGAAGCAAGAACTCTTCATTGGCTTTAATGTTGTCTTCCATGCCTTAAGAGCCAGCTTGAAGGTATGGCTAATTTATAAAATTCTAGAATTATATTTATAAATCCAATAGAAGCAAAAAAACATACCTATCCCAATACCCTTTGAAGAAAGTGATAAATGATGCCAAATTCAGTTCAGGTACAATGAGTCTCTTAGTTTCACCCAAACTCCATATGGAGCCTCTGTGGCAAATGTGCTCAATGATTCTTATTTCTCAAGTCCACTTCCCAATGGCAATTCCAACGCTAAAGGGATAAGGTTACCCCCCAAACTCTGCATGTATTAGAAATGGTGGAACTAGCTAATTTCTCCAAGTTCTCTGGGATTTTTTTTACTAGCGACATCAGGTGGGATTCCCTACTTCAGATGAAGAGTTTGCATTGAAAACCATGTAAATATGCTCAGCACAGAGGTCTTTGGTTTTGCATATGGACTTTCAAAAGCCGCCACCTTGGGAATAAAAGCAACACCAGAAAAATAAAAGAATACAGAAGCCCAGAACTAGAAGAAGAGACACACTAGTCAACCAGACAACGTCACCACTGGCTGGTCTACTGTCCTCTCGGTGGCAATACCAAAGACTGTGAGATCCATTCTCTTTCATTCTATTTGTCTTTTTTCTCCCCCAAATTCTTGTGATTCCTTTTATCTCTGCTTCTAATTTATATTGGGAAATCATTCTCATCCAATCATCAATATGGTCAACATCACCCATGTCATCATCACCAACATTACCAAAATCATCTTCCTTCTCTCACCTCCCACATTGTGGAGGTCCTCATTGTTATCATCACTATCATCAGCATGGTCCACACCATTCACTGGCACCACAATTATCACCATCGACATTGCCAACGCCGTCATTGACTATCTCACTGTTGACATCCTTATCATCACCATCACCACCACCATCACCACCACCATCATCACTGTGACCACATCACCACCATCACCATCAGCATCACCACCTCACCACCATCATCATCACCATCACCACCATCAAAATCATCATCCTCATATCTCCATAATCAATACATGTATCATCATCTTCTCTACCACCACCATCATCATCACCAACATCACCACCATCACCACCATCATCACCATCATCATCTTCATATCTCCCTAATTGTTGTTAGCTTCATCATCATTTTCTTCACTATCACCATCTTCATCACCCCCATCACCTTCATCAGGCCTTTTCATTTCCTATTTTAAAACAAGGTGTCACCAAGTTGCTCAGGCTGGCCTCAAACTTGTGATCTCTTGTCTCAGCTTCCTGAACATCTGGGATTACAGGTATGCAGAAAAAGGTACACTCCTTGTGCTATGATTGTCAGTTATCTACTCTCTATGTTCTTAGGAGTAACTTACGTGTTAATGCATCATTGTAAACATAAGCCATAATCATAATTTTCTCCTCCTCCTCAACATCCTCACAGGGATCATCACTGTCCATGTTGACACTGACATGCTAATTATCATCGTCAACAGGGCTGATGCCTTCAGTAATGATCTAATGCTCAATATCTTTACTCTCACCATCATCACCATCACCACCATCATTATCATCATCATGATCACCATCATCACCATCACCATCACCATCACCACCATTATCACCATCACCATCACCACTATCACTACCATCAGCACCATCATCAACTGCTTTTCAGTGGTTTTATTGTTTCATCTCAGTAATTCTCAGTATAGGTGGGATTTGTCAAATTTATTTCCACAGTTGAATGAATTTTTAAAACTATATAACATCAGTGAAGTTCATTTGTAGACTAATAAAGATATTAACTTCCCAAACATCACACTGAAATTATTATTCATTAATAATTTATACTGTTTTTTTTTTCCCTGTACAACTTAAGTTGAACTAATGTACTTGAATCATTCCAAATTAAGGTATAATTTCTTCAACAATCCCAGTGTTTCTCAAAATTTAGAATACATAAAGGCTCCACTCCAGTTTATTAAAATCCAGATTTCTGGGCTCAACCAATAATAAAGATTCTTGTATTAGAGTATGAATTCAAAGTTGAAATTCAAGATCCTACATTAAACAATGCCAAGGAAATACAGATGCAGGTGAGTTGTAACAAAGATTTTTAGAATCATCAACATACATAAATACATTGATTAGATTGAAAAATAATTAAGTTGCCATAACATGATAGTTTGCTTTTCCAACTTACTGTTTATTGATCCTAATTGTATTATACTAGAAAAATAAATTGAAGACTTTAAAATTTATTCAACTTTTTAATACTGAGAAATTAGGAACAATGTAAAGGGCGATATTTTGGTTTCATGAGTCACTAATTCAAATATTTGCACGTATTCGATTTTTCTGCACTAAAACATTTTAAAAAAACAAAAAAAAAATGTTGATTCTGTTCAGTAGGCCTTTAGAATCTAAAAGGGAGGTAAGTTACAACCATACAGAAGTTAAGTCATGTTACTTAGAGTAAATGATTAAATGGTAAGTAATGAGAAATCAGAGGGGGTACTAGGAGTATGGGGGCAGAGAGGGGGAGGTAAGGCAGACCTTAAGACCAGGTTACAAAAAGGCTGGAGGAGTCATTATTTATTTGAGTGATTATACTTTTGGACTGTCAGAAAGACATGACATCTCAGCAATGTAATTTTGTCTCAGAATCTAGAGATGCCAACTATAATTAAACCCAGACATATATACAATCAATGATTAGTATAAAGGGGACAAAGCTCTATCTCTAGTTTTAGATCTAAAACTGTACAACTTTTTAAATTCAAAAATTTAAGCAAAGCTCATCTGTCCTCAGTATTTATCAGAAAATTACCACTTCTAGGGAGGAAAAAACCAAATATATTGTAGAGTTAAAATATAGTTATAGTAAATTTAAGTAAAAACTTAATTATTTAGTTTTATACTGAACAAAATTGCAGGAATTGAAGGGAAACAGTTATTCCCATTCCCATTATGTAGGTGTGTTGGTCAGTTTTTCATCCCCAAGATCAAAATACCTGACAAGAACAACTTGGAGGAGGAAAGATTGATTTTGGCTCATGGTTTCTGAGGTTCAGTCCATGGTCCACAGCTCCAAGGCCGAAACATCAGGTGGAAGAGTATATTGGAGAAAAACTGCTCAGCTCAAGGAGGTGGCAGGAGTGGAGAAGTGGGGGAGGAGGAAGGGGCCAAGGCCAGATACAGTTTTTTAATCTTTTTTATTTTTTGCTTATAAAACCCTTCCCTGAACCTTGCTGCATGGGGGATCATGATTTTACCACAAAAGCTTTTGGGGTACATTCCAGATCCAAACAATAACATCATACCAGATAATGTAAATGCATAACCTTACAGGGGCAGGATGATAAAGTAATTATCACTGCCGAGATGGGAGGCAACAGGCAGTGTTAAGAACTGTGTGTCTGTGTTTGTGTAGGGGGCTGGGGATGGAACCTCTGCCATTGTGCACATTAGGCCAGCACTCTACCACTGAACTATATCACCAGCCCTGTGTTTTTAAAATAGAAGATACAATGACATAAACAATAGGCTGTTTTTTCCCCCACTGACACCTTGAAATTATAGTATCTTAACATGCATTTAATGTGAAATCATGCATTGTTCTCTGTGAGTAATATTCTATTGGAAATATTTCAAACACTAGTTCTGTTTGGCAAAAGCATTATGCTGGATGAAACAGTCACACATGCACATTCATAACCTGTTTTAGCCTTGATAAATAATTCAGTTTGGTTTTAGTTTCTATTTAAGACCTAAAAATAAAGCTCTTTCTTTAATTAAATTCCATTTATATCTATGTTTAAATGGTCTTCTACCAAATGACAACCTATCATATTAAAGTAGAAGAATACCAAAATATCCAGTATTTACTAGAATCAACAAAGCCTAACTTTTAAATTTCTAGATTTTGAGGCAGCACTTTTTAACTTTTTATATGAAAATAAATTTGGTCTTACAACAGTTGAGCACATACTATTATTGAGAGTTTCCCTGCACCTTTCACCCATATTCCTCTTAGTTATAACCATGGTACATTAACACATAACCATGTATAAACATTTATATAACCAAGGCACATTTATCAAAACTAAGAAACTAACATGGCACAACACTGTTAACTCAACTACAGACTTCATTTGAATTTCTGCAGCTTTTCCATCTATGGCCTATACTATCCTGGGCTACTATACTGCTTTTATCTTCCTCCTAAGTCTTCTTTGATCTTCAATGGTTTCTTAGTCTTTACTTCTGGATCTTTTGTACTATCTAGATGAAACATTGTTTACCAAAGTTATTTAGGTTAAGTCCTTTATTCCATGTCCCTTCCAGAGAGGTTATTTTTGTAAGACATTTAGATCCATTTGTTAGTCTGCTTTCCATACTGGTTAATTTTTAAAATTTGCATGCAAGAAAAATTACTTTTGGGTTATACAGTTCTATGTATTTTTGAAAAATGCAGAGTCATCTAATTCAACAGAATGGCACCAGACTAGCCCATCACCCCCAAGACCCCTTATAAAATGGGGCAGGATTTTTATGCAAACACTTTACTCTTCAAAAATCAAATATAAAATTGATTATAATAATTATTTCTAGACTAATATTTTTTCACATTCACTACATTTAGTTTTTATCACAAAATATCATATTCTACTTAAAGGAATCTCCATTTATCAAATTCTAAAATTCTCTCTTGAAGAGATATCAAGACTTAATCACTAATGACACATATAGATCAAATAAACACACTTAGAATCCCAAAATAATTTCCCAACACATGTGATTTCTCTCTTGAAACAGTTATTGCAAAAATATTTTATGCTAATTCAGAGAAAATAAAATCATTAAATACATACAAAAACAACTTCATAATATAAATCACAAAGATAATATTTTTTATTGTCCAGTTCTCTGAATCTCTCACATCACTGCTCTTTCCTTGAGCTAATATTGACAAAAGTTGATTGTCACTCTGTTCCCCTTTCCTTTAAAAATTTAAACAACTATTTCTGGAAGACAGAATGTTTTCATTGCTTTCCTAAATTCTTTAATTCAAAAAGGGAATAAATGAAGGTGAGTCATTTAAAAGAAGGGGTGCCAAAAGCCAGACATGGATGAGGTAAATTATTTTCTGGTTAAAATTCTAGAGGAGATCTCTTAGGCAGCCAAGGCTTGCAGAACCACAGTAGCTAGAGGCCTAAGTTAGTGTCTTGGTTAGTCAATAGGTAGAAATCCAGAAAATGCTCAATTGGCAGGCTGGAAAGACTAGCAGGCACCAAGGGATACTTCTTCTCAGTCCATTGCTCCTTAGAAGGGCAAGGCAAAAGAGGATTTCTCCTATGGCCTCCATGAGTTTAAACCTATTAAGGGTTGAATAGAGATAATAATTCTTAATCCTCAAGCATATCACCTGTCCTCAGAACCCAAGCATTGTTTGTGATCTGATGGTGGAACCATACTTGTAATGTGGAAGTCCATTTAAAAGCTTGAGTGGGGATGATTTACGGGTAGTGGTAGTGTGAACCATGAGAAATTATAAGTGAAATTGCATATGTATGTGTACCCAGGTGCATTTTCCTAAGGATAGTCATTAGATTTCATGAGATTTTTCAAAAGGTTGTATGTCTCAAAAAGGCCAAGAACTACTTGGGTTTAGATTATGGCTAAAGGGATTGAAGCCTCCATAAATTTATCCAGTTTGAGTCCTGGAGATGGTGGTTCCTTCTTTGTGGATGCTGCTTCCCAGAGTATGTGTCACCAGAGAGAAACCTCACAAGACCCCTTGCCACCTGGAACACTAGTTCCGTCACATCTCTGCTTCTCAAAACACTCCTTTTTTCTGGTTTTTATACTTTATGCTGGCTCTCTTTCTACAAATCTTTTGTCTACTTAACTTCTGAATGTCTGCTCTTTGAAGGCAGATGTTGCCCTAATGATTGGTCTTCAGTCCTTTGTTCTTCCTATATATACTTTATTTTTGTAGTTTCACCTACCTTTTTTTATTAAGTTCTCCAGCATGTAGTGTAATTTCATATTTTTAAATCATGTTGCAATGTTTCCATTTGGATAGATGACACCCTCCCCAAATTCAGCAAGTATAAAACACACTTTTGTGATTAAACAAAACGAATTACTTTTGTTTTAGGTCTGTCCAACACAAAACAGCTAATCTCATAGAAATTCATAGTAGGATGGTGGTTACCAGAGGCCAGGGAGAGTAGGGGAGAGGAAAGGATGGGGAAAGTTTCAGATATTAAGTGCCATTTGATAAGAGAAAGATATTCTCATGTGCTACTGTATAGTAGTGTGACTATACAATAATGTACTATACATGTTAAAAAGCTAGAAGATTTAAATGGTTTTACCATAAAGGAATAGTAAATGTTCAAAGAAATAGATATGTTTACCTCCATTTGAACATGACACAAAGTGTGTGTGTGTGTGTGTGTGTGTGTGTGTGTGTGTATGAAAACATCACATGGTACCCCATAAATATATATGGTTTTATGTAGCAGTTATAGTTTCTTTAAAAATATTTTTTTTTCAGTATTGACATATTTTGATGTTAGCTTCTGTTAAGAATAATTCTCTGAATTTCTTGAAGTCAAAAAACTAAATTAAATCAAAGTATTATAAAATTTTAAAATCTAGAGGACATAGGTAACAATTATAGACCTATTAAAACAATTAATTATAGTATAACACAGCAAGCTTAGTAAGAAAAATACATAGGAAGCTTGATAATAAAAGAAGAGTCCCAACCCAGGAGAGTAAGAAGTCAGAGTAATCTCCAAAGAGATAATCCCCATATTGAGAGATTTGCTGATTGCTTTTAAAACTTCAAGTTTTTTGTTTTTTTTAAAGAGAAAGCACTAGAGTGGGCTGGGTTGTGGCTCAGTGGTAGAGCACTAGCCTAGCATGTGTGAGACCTTGGGTTCAATTCTCAGCACCACATATAAATTAAATAAAAGGTCCATTTACATTACAACACACACACAAACACACACACACACACACACAGAGAGAGAGAGAGAGAGAGAGAGAGAGAGAGAGAGAGAGAGAGAGAGGACTGGAGAAGCTAAAATGGTGAGGCATTCTAAAAAGACAGGAGAGAACTAAGCATAGGCACACAATTAAGGAATAATTGATAATTGGTCTCTTCTAGAAATTTTAGGAAGTTTGGAGTATGAGAAGTTAAAGTAACAAAATAGAGCTTGGTTAAAGATGAGATTAGAGAAACAGGGATACTTCAGTAAGTGGCTTTGTATTCCATATTGAGCCCTTTGGTAGAATGTGTCTCAGAATGAAGAAAAGGTGACAGGGGAAAAAAGAAATGATGGAGAGAACAAAGAGTTTCTTTCCCAAGATTCTAAACACTGTTCCAAGGGGTATATATCCAAGTAGGCTGAAAATCACCATGTACAATACTCATCGAAGGACCTGCCTGTGTTATACTGGTAAATGTTGTGGAGCCAGGAGGTAAAAAAGGATTGAAGATGTTTGAAAAGATAAAGGCAGAAGCATTTGACATGGTCATATTACTTTTGCTGGGAGATCACCAGGTTGCTGTGGGGAGGATAACTATGAGGGATGATTACAAGCAAAATGACTGAACAGGAAGTAATTCAAGTGACCTGTGACTACTGTCATAGTAGTGGGTATGGAGAGAAGTTATATTTGAAAACTTTTAAGACAGTGGTTTCTAAACTTATCTGCACATACTACTCAAACTGGCATTCAAAAATCTTAACATTCTGATTCCAACTTACTTTTCTAGTCCTACTTTCTATTAATACCCAGTATGACACCATTTTTTTGATGATTTCCCAAATATATTTTATACTTCCTTATCCTCTGAGCCCTGAATACTCTACCTATACCCTATAAGCCTACCATGTGCCTTTTTCTGCCAAGTCAAAATCTACCATCTTTCAAAATCTAGGCCTGGCGCCTGAGGGCTTCCTTGGCCACTCTTTAAGAAACTCTTTGCGATTAAAGCCCTCACCTAGCTGGATTTGATTCTCAGCACCACATAAAAATAAACAAACAAACAAATAAATAAATAAATAAAGATATTGTGTCTAACTACAACTATAAATTAATAAATAAATAAAATAATGTCTTCACTTTTTGAAACCATATAGTACTGCAACATTAAAGCCCTTCAGTATCTAGCATTCCCAAAGATGCTCTTAAGTACATTCCTCTCAGGAATCTGGAGAGAAAAACTGTACAATTTTTTTTTGGCACACTTTCATGGTTGGAAAGAAAAAGAAGAGAAAAAGGAAGCCTGGCAGTGACATTAAAGGTTGGGGGTGTAATGGCTGGAGTCCTCTGTCCTGATGAGGTGAAGTATTTATCAGTGACATCACTTAGAATTACCAGCACATGGTGATAAAGAAAGACCAGAATATTTTAGTCAGTTTATTATTTTCAAATTCTTTACACAGAAATTGACCCTTTATTTCCTGATCCCATAATGGACCCAGCCTCAGTTTGCAATCACAAGTACTTTTGAAATACTCTCAAGTAGCTCAATAATTTTGTGAACCAATAGCTGAGAAAATGTTAATTACATAGAACATAAGACTGTAACATAGGTTATGGGAATCAATAAAAGTGTAGTGGCCATGGAAATGGGAGTCTCATATCTACTGCAGAAGCAGTATTTTATCTGAGGCCACCCTGCCAGTGGCCTACTTCTTGCTTGTGGTTCAGCAGACAAGGGATTCTAAAGCAGGCCCATAACTGCAAGTGGACACCTCTGCAATTTTGGTTGGAAAACTCATCAGACTGGTGGAACTATTCTTAGAACTGCATTGTAATAAGACTCTTACTACCCAACTGTAATCCTTCTCTTCTCTCCTCCACAGGGACCAGACTAGCATTGTGGTCTCTTGGCATTCATTGGATTCATTCCCATTTACCCCCAGGCGATGACCCAAATAACCTCTTGAATGATTAATATTATTTTAGTGTCTGTTTCTTAGAGTATCGAATCAGACATAATAAGGTGACAACCTTTGAGAATTTTTTCTAATTCATTCTTATGAAATGTGAGAAATAATTTCCCATCATTTCCACCAAAGACAACTTACATGAGTTTCCAAGAGACATATTAACCAAGCATCAAATTTAATGAGGTAAAACAACCTAGTCAGAGAAAACCAACATGATCCTGAATTCCTTCATGAAATTCTAATGGAAGAGTACTACAAAATAAAAACAAAGAAACTGGTTATACTAAATGTTCTATCTACATCATTAAAAGATAGTCAATCCTTAAAGCATCACATATTTTCAGATAGATATCTGATCATGCAACTTCCAAAGACCCAATATTTTACAAAACAACAGCAAAATGACACTACAATTGAGTGAAGAAAATGTCAAATACTTGACAGTATTTCAAAAGCACTTGTGATTGCAAACTGAGGCTGGGTCCACTCTGGGATCAGGAAACAATGGTGAATTCTCTGTAACTGCACAAAATATTGGGAAAATTGTACATGGGTATGTCTGGTGAGCATTTTACTGATAGATACTTTCTCTGATTCACCTTTTAGATTTAGCTGTGTGGACACTTTGCATCTCATTGTACACCAAGGGAGGAAAGCCTTTGGCTGAGGGAGTGGGAGCTGTAGACAGGTAGGTGTTAGGTGATTGTTTTGGTAAATTTATTCAAACTAAGAAGGGCATATACTACTTCCATTATTAATAAGTACAGTCAAATGACATAATAAGCAATTCCATGTGCCAAACATTGTATTAGGTACTTTACATGATTAATCTTTGCATCCACGTATGGACTAAGCTTTATTGGGCCCATTTTTTTAAAGAATTAACTGAGGCTTAAGGGGGTTAAGACTTGTCTAAGTCCCCACAAAACATGTACTCAAACTCTGGTGAGTTGCTACTGCTCTCCTGAGTCCTACTACCTCCCGAGAGGAGCTGGGCATGGCCCATAGGAAGACTCCCGGAAGGAAGATGTTTTTATTTCACACATACCCTTCTACAAAGGAAATGCTGCTGCTCTCTCTGTCCTTAGTAGAGATTAGTAACCAACATCTGCACCCTAAAATTACAAAAAATAATCACTCAGAATAATAAAGTGTTAGCATACAAAAAGAGGTTTTGAGACCATCCAGGATAGGGTCTTTATTGAACAGATAAAACTGGTGAGCTTTTTACTGAGAGACACTTTCTCTGATTCACATTTTAGATTTATCTGTGTGGGCACATTGCATCTCAGCCTACACCAAAGGAGGAAAGCCTTTTACTGAGGGAGTGGGAGCTGTAGACAGGTAGGGGTTAGGTGGTTGTTTTGGTAAATTTAATCAAACTAAGAAAACATTCCACTCCCACACTACCCTTTGTTGCCACTAAAAAGGAACAATGAGAGATTCCATCTCCCTCTGGCCCTCAGGTGTTTCACAGGGTTGTAAAAGCTAGGCTGGAGAGGCTTATCCTTTTTCTCAGTTCTGTGATGATTCTATCAGCTAGAAGAACATGAAGGAGAAAAGGGAAACAGGGTGGGTGGAAGGGCTCTGCCGTTTCTAGGCAAAAAAGGGTAGTGTTCCTTGCCAACTTTTGCCCCTGCACAGCTTTCTTATGGTTGACAGATAATTTAATGTATTCTCAGTTTTAAGAGGAAATCCATGACACTGCTGTCCTTTCTGAAAAATATTTTCTATCAGGCATACTGCCATTATTAACAGTAGGCAGGTAAAGTAGCTTTAGGGGGGCATGTTTTTCTCAAGCCAAAATTTGATTTAATTTAGGATATTTATGGGCAATAGTAAGAACACAAATATTGTTTACTGTTTAAATAAAGAAAAATTAGTTTTTACTTTTAAGGTGTAATTGTTGTAAACTACTCCATATTTTTGTTATTCACCTGGTCCATGGGTATCATAGTAAGCAAGTCAATGAGAGTGTAAACACTGAATTGCCAATTAGTTCACTGGAAATTTGTTTTTCAAATAAATAACCCATTTTTGTCACCTCAGACTTTGAGGTCACAGAAATATACTATTTATATTTACAAAATATACTATTTTAACATCAAAAGCCTCAAAGTATATTTTCCCATGAAATGCTTTGGATTTTCTTTACAAATGACTAAGAATTTTCAAATTTCCTTTGTAATTTTGTATTAATATGTCAATGTGTGCAAACCCTCTGAAAATCCCTTTGTTCTTTAAAAGCTAACATATCATCTATGAATTTTTTGAAAGAAAAAAAGGTTATATGTTGAAATACACCTGAGTTTTGAGTCTAATACTAATTCTTCGAAGTTCTGTTTAGTTGGGTGGCTCATCCTGAGTCTGTTTAATCACTCTGAGGGCCACCTCCTCATAGGGCGAGTATAAGATTAATTTTTGTTAACTCTGCTGGAATGTAATAAGCTTTTACAGTTTTCAGATTAGGACAGTCTTGTTCACCCAGAATCCAGCACCATGTTAGGGATTCAGTAAATAGTAGAAGTTCTCAATCACTCATTCTCCCTGAACCTTAGCTTTACTTGATGCTACAGAATACCTTCTGCTCACCCTTTCTTAAAGTACCCACTCTCACTATAGGAGAACTCTCTTCATGTCCTCCTCCAATCACTTTTGGTGCTCTTCAATGGCTTTTTTCTCTCTGCCTTACATCTATGTTCCTTCCTCACATTCTATCCTACTCTGTCATCTTCTTGCCAGCACACAGTGGACGCTTGATAGTTACATGTTGAGTGAACAAATAAAATAATGTCATGCTTCAGACTTCTTGGGATATGCTTCAATAATGATATTAATCTGATTAGGTCTAAATATCTATCACTAAGTGAAATTTCTCAACTCTTGGAACATACCTCTACCTCTATCGCCACAAGCCTTTCTATAGCAATATGCTCAAAATAAAACTTAAGAAGTCCAATTAAACATAGCAGATTAATCACACACAAGTATCTCCTTTCTGTCCCATTCCTTAGGATAAGAGCTAAGAAATTTCCTGAAGGAAAAATATACAAATTTACAAGGACAAAGATTACAGAAGAGAATACAGTGGTTAACTAAAAATTCCAACAAACTTTTGTAAGAAAGCAGATAGAGGTTAAATGTCTGAATTAGAAGTCAGTATGAATGCAGTATTTTTTTCTCATCTTTAAGGACATTACAATAGTTGATTTTTTTCTTCTTTTTAATTAGTTGTTTCCACTGGGTGCCTTTTTCCTATCTTTTCTCATTAAGCATCTAAAGTTTTCTAAGCATTGATTACTAAAGGAAAGAAGAAAGAAAGAGTAGGAGGAGAAGGAAAAGGAGGAGAAGAACAACTAATTCTGTCTATATAACCAAGGAGAGGACAGTTTATGCACTTGCAAGACTGTAACCCAGATAAACTGACAGTACATAATGTATAATGAACTCTGAGACACAGAACCACAGTTCATTATATGTTATGGACTGTTAGTTTATCACATCCCAGGCCCTGGAACCAGGCTTATGTCCCCCTGGAAAATTAGAAGCTGCTTCTCTAAGAAACTTTACATTGCCCCAGGGGAAATGACTTCTAACACTTTGGAGGTACCACAAACAACAAAATTATCCACCACTGACAAGCCCTACATATGCCCACACGGCTTCTATTCAGCTCTTTAATGACCTGTTGCTAAACACCAACAGACAGGGATTTGTATTGTGAGTATAAAGACACACAGAGATTAAAAAACAATTGAGGGAAACTTCTGAATATGATAAAATGAAGGGAAAAGGGTACCCAGAGCAAAAAGAGCCAATTAAAATAGAAGAAAAATTGTAATTAATGTTTTTAGAAATGAGAAGATGTTATATCCATAAATAAGTATAGGATGCTATGAAAAAGGAACAAACAAAAGAATGCTTGGAATTTAAAAATAAGGTACCATAAAAATTTATATAAGAATTTTAAGATAATATTAAAGAAATCTCTCAGAAAATAGTCCCCTCACTAGGTAGAGAGTCATGGTGGTAGGAGTAAGATAGAAGAAAAGCAACATTTAAAATACCCAATTAAATCATAAAGACTGACAACTGCCAAACAAGATTCTAAGGGAGAAATGAACAAAACATATTATAGGAGAAAATAACCAAAGGAAAAAAATATATAATATCCTCCTGAGAGAAGAACTAAGAGATAGTGAGAAGTGAAACAAAATACTCTTTTTCCTAACAAAAAAAATAGTACTATTTGACTTAAAAAAAAAAAAAAGCTGGGCATGGTGGTGCACACCTGTAATCCCAGCAGCTGAGGAGGCCCAGACAGGAGAATCAAGAGTTCAAAGCCAGCTTCAGCAACACCAAGGCTCTAAGCAAGTCAGTGAGACCCTGTCTCTAAATAAAATACAAAATAGGGCTGGGGATGTGGCTTATTGCCCAATCTCTCCTGAGAGTTCAGTTCCTAGTACCCTCCCAAAAAAGACCTTCAGTTTCCTCCCCCCAAATCTGTCCTTCATTTTGGTGTTCTCTTTCTCTGCCAATATGATTACCAATTATCTTATCAAATTGTTCTAAAACAGCCCTGCAAGTTCTGCTACTGATGGATCTTTCAAACATCTCTCTCCAACCCTATTGGCCTTGTCTGATCCTCACTCACCTCTCCCTGAAATAGTTCCACAGTATTATTACTGGTGGCTCTGCCTTTGGTCTCTACCCATCCAAACCATCCTACTACAGGCATGCTTTTGAAAGTTGTTCATGCCTGTAGTAACCTCCTGAAAATACTGTTTTCCCTCTAAAACTTTGAGGCTTGATACTGGTAGATAGGTGTCTTCTCCCCCTACCTTGTTTCCAATATTATTTCCAAACAACTTTATCCCCCCTTCTTCCTTCAAAACTGCCAGATATTCTGAAGATTATTTCATCTGACCATACTAGCCCATACTGTTCCTCTTGACTGTCATTTGGCTAAGACATGACCTCACTTCACTGAAATTCTGGTACCTGGCTTACTGTCTTCCCCTTTTCCACTACTTGTGCCATATTCTCAGCAATTTTAGTACCCATCTTTAAAAATAATAATCCTCTTCCTCATACTGTGGCCTCCCAAATTCTTAATTTCCTTAACACTCTCTCTCTCTCTCTCTCTCTCTCTATATATATATATATATATATATATATATATATATATATATATATATATATTCTATCTGGAGCACCCACTGCCATGGTTATACTCTGGATACAGTCACTGCTACTCTCTACCGCAAGCTCCTGCCTCTCCAGTCTCCTTCCAGTTAACTCAACCTTTGTGACATCTTAACAAACACTTTTCTATTAAAGATCTCCTCCTCTGTTTCACCCCTCTTTACCCATCCTTTGTGAAACATCATGTTCCAGAACTATAATTACTCCCTGAAAACTCTTTAACTGCTTTGTTCCTCTTTCTCTCCATCCAACTGTCTACTTGTCTAATCCTCAATAAACCTTACTCTGGGCCTAAATACACATAGCTAAACTCTTCTCCATAAATGGAGAAAAACATGAAAGAACAATGCTAATTGGTTTTACCCTATTACCAAAAATATCAAATGGAAAGCACCATTGCCAATTGGCTCTTCTGATTTCTCTAAAATTCTGTTTTTCTCTCTCCAAAATGCTTATTTCTCTATTACCTTTTCCTCCAACTTATAATAACCTATTCAATTTTTCTGCAGATGATCTTGCCTTTACTTCATACTTACATCAACTTCCTATAATACTCTTTTTTAAATTAATTTATTTTTTTATTGGTTGTTCAAAATATTACAAATCTCTTGACATATCATATTTCATACATTAGATTCAAGTGGATAATGAACTCCCATTTTTACCCCAAATACAGATTGCAGAATCACATCGGTTACACATCCACATTTTTACATAATGCCCTATTAGTAACTGTTGTATTCTGCTACCTTTCCTATCCTCTACTATCCCCCTCCCCTCCCCTCCCCTCCCATCCTATAATACTCTTAATCCAGCTACTTTTCAATCTATGAAAAATGTGCTCTCTAATAAAAAAGAAGAAATTTCCTTACTTCTATATAGGCCACCATTTTTTGCTATTTAAGAACTGCATTTATCAAATCATCCTCTAATTCTCAAATCATTTCTCTAATCTCTCCTAAATCTTCAAGTCGCCTTTCAACTATAGCATTACCAACAGCAGAAACACATTTAATATCACTCATCTAATACAAAACAAAGTGACCTTGACCTTACATTTCCTTCCAGCTCATATCCCATTTAGCTTCTCCTTTCACTATAAAACTTTTGCAAAAAAGTGGCTTTAACTTGTGGTCTCTGCTTTCTTACTTCCGATTCTCTATGAAGTCTACTTCATTATAGTTTTATTCCAGTTTTTCTTCATATATATTATATAGGAAAGGAAATAAATCTGATTGTTAAGCTTGAAAGTTAACTTCTTGGGCTCTGATCCATGTTCCGTGATTTACTATCAATAAATTCAATATAACTTCTCTGTATCTCAGTTTCCTCAAGTATAAAATGAAAACAACGAAAGTAACTAACTCACAAGATTGTTTTGAGGATTAAATAGCACATATGAAAGCATAAGAATACCAGGACTGTAGAAATGATTCAATACATGTTCACTATTGTGTTAACAAAAAACTTCTTTCATCTTACCAAATTCAATAATGAAGGTTCTTCCTTGTCTTAGTTCTCAAGAGGCAGTAGACAGAGTTCACAACTCACTTCTATTCATGGCTCCTGTGACATCACACTCTATTGGGTTTCTTCTACTCTACTGGCTGCTGATTCAGGATTTGGTGACTGTTTAATGTCTAAAAATTAGAATATTCAGCCCACCCTTCTTATTATCTAAACTCTTCCTAGGTGTTCTGATCAAGTCTCATGTTTTTAAATACCATCTATGTGCTGATGTTGCTCAAATTCATATCTCCAATCCTGGCTGTCTTCTGAGCATCAGATACATATATTTAACTACCATCTCCACTAGGATAATAAGTTGGTACTGAAAACCTAACAAATACAGAACTGAATTCGTAAGGACCTCCCTCTTTCTTAATCTTAGCCCATAAATCTGCTCTATTAATCTTTATATTTCTGTCATAATTATCATTATTTACATAGTTATCAGGCCAAATAACTAGAAATCATATCTGATTCTTCTTCCTTCTCAATCTGATATCCAAATAATAGCAGGCCTGTTTGCTTTATCTCAAAAATATAACTCAAATAGATCTCTACTTCTTATTACTGTTGCCATCTTAATCCAAGTTATCATGATCTCTTTGCTAGATAAAAAAAAAATCTTCTAAACATTTCCCTCCTCCATTCTACCCTCCTCCCAATTAAGTAATTTTCTTCAGAGCAGCCAATGTAATCTCAAAGAATAAACCACACCTTATCAAATTCCCTGTTTAAAATCTTCAGAGGGAATTACAATTAAATCCAGGCAGAGTGGTAGACAGCTATAATTCCAGCAACAAGGGAGGCTGAGGCAGGAGATCACAAGTTTGAGGCTAGCCATTGCAATTTAATGAGGCCCTAAGCAACTTAGTGAAACAATGTCTCAAAATAAAAAAAAAAATAAAAAGGGCTGTGGATGTTTCTTAGTAGTAAAGCACCTGTAGGTTCAATCCCTAGTACTAAAAAAAGAGAAAGAATAAAATTCAAACTACTGATATCTATTGAACTCAGGATATACACTAAAATGATTAATGACTGAATGAAAAGTCTTGCTAGAATAGTTATATTTAACAGTTAATCTCAGCTGTGAAATAGAATGTTTATTATAACAACTACATGTGAAACCCTCAGAAATTCAGATACTTCAGATACACATCTCTCTCTCTATCTCTCTCTCTCTCACACACACACACACACACACTCACACACACACATACACACACACACAGAGAGAGAGAGAGAGAGAGAGAGAGAGAGAGAGAGAGATAAAGCTAAAATTGATTTTATATAGAAAATGCACATATATATTTTTTAACAGAAAAATATTGCTTCCAGAAAAATTCTACATTTTCTCTATAAAGGTAAATTTACTCAAATGGAATGATTATCTGGAAGTGTAACTATTTCAGGAATTGTAAGAAATATGGTCAAGGTTCACAAGGGCCAGAAACATAGCTCAGCATAGCTCAGTGAGTGTGAGGCTCTAGGTTCAATCCTTAGTACTGCATGAAAACAAACAGACAGACTAAACCTAAATCTCCCCAACATTTTGACTAAACAAACCATACTGATTGCTAACAAATTGTTCGATGCTTAGAAGTGCATTTTTCTAAAGTTGTGATTACATGATTATGCTTAAAAAATTCTGCTGTCCTTGCATTGTTCAACATACTACCTGATCACCAGAAACTTGGCCGGTGACTAATCTGGCAAAAATATGGAATATATTCTAAATATAAATCACTTTCAAATGAATAAATTTTCATTTCTTTCTCAGGCCCTAAAAAAGATAACAGGTTTTCCTAAAAAGCACATTTATTAAAATTTAATAAAAAATGTGTGCTATTTAGGTAATCATTTCAACTTTTATTCTTAAAATGTGTTTATTAATAAGATCTGTGATTTCAACCTCAGGAACATAAAACTTAACAATTAACATTTCGATATTAAAAAATAATGCAATGACAATCCTAATTTCAAAGCTAAAAAAGAAGTACAATTAAATCGTAAGTATTTTTACAAAATAAATCACAATATTACTAAGGTCTCAAGATTATGACACATCAATCTAAGATGCAGAGCATAAAACAATGTATTTAGATTTTCATTTGAAAGTCCCAACTCTTATTTCTGTAATAAAATAAACTTTTACTCAGTTATTTTTAAAATATCTAAATGGGAAAAGTATACTAAAAGCCATAAACAAAGACTGTTTTTGATTATTCTTGGTTTCTAACCCATTTAGAAAAGCATGCAGTTTAGAAATGCATATTTGGACAAATTAATCTTAACATTATGTTCTTAACATAAACATCAGAAAACAATTAGAGTATGAAATAATACAGGAAAAAATTTGGTTTTATGGTTATTACACTGTGGTTTTAATACAAGTTAAACAAAATTGTTAGATTTATCATGCAAAACAATATGCCAAGATCAATCTTAAAAGAAAAACCAAAACGTAAAAAATACCTTTCTCAATTAATCCTTCAGACTCCATATAAAATACAAAAATTAGTATGTCAATAATCACCTCAAGTACTAACTTGCTGATTGAGAAATAAAAAATCTTTTTGATTTCAAAATTAAGTAGCTTTAGGTAAAAGCATAGTATTTTCCACATATACTATCTTTCCATTTTCACAGAGTTCCAAGGCAAAGATTGCTTCTGGATTTATGAATTACCAGAGATGACCTGTGTGGCTCTCTTATCACAGGTGTTTAATTCTTCTTTCCTGATAGATCATTAGCTTCTTTGGGAGGTGGCATATGAATTTATTTCCATGGAATTGGATTATAAAAGGCTGGTTCTGGATAAGAAGTTCCACTGTAAAAACCTACAATCATTGAAAAATCAGAACAAAACAAAACTAAACTTCTTGAGAAAAATTACTTATTTTAAAATTCCTAGAAAATGTTAAACTGTCAAAAAAGCAAACTATCACTGACACACCAAGCTAATCTGAATACATTTAAAAAACTAACACTTTCAAATATAGCAATGTAGTAAAAGATAATTCTGAGAAGCCAAACAATGTTGTTGAAACATATACAAAATTTAATGCTGAGAATGCAAATAATATTGTTAAAATCTATGCAAATAATAATACCTGTAAAGTTTTTACTATGGAATTAATTTCAGAAAAAAAAAATTAATAAAATCTTCATTTTCTTAACCCTATCAAGGAAATGAGTTATTTGTGAACTACATTCCCCTTAGCAGAGACTAAGATTTACAGAAAAAAATTTTTTGCTTATACAACTAAAGTGAATCAAGATTTTTGTTTAGAACCAGGGAATTTTGATTTTCTGTTATTCAAGTTAATATGATTTCACAGAATCAGTGCAATCTTTTTACTAATTAGAGAGCATCTTTTGATGAACATACTGTTTAAAACTTGTGATGCCTGACAATAATAACTATGTGAGGAAGAACATTCTGTAAATTATCTTCAAATCCTTTGGTCATTATAGGCACACAAATTCCTTTATTTCATAATTCATAAAAATGATAGGATAAAAAATAAAGACTTAAGAGAAGTACAGCATGCAGACAAATATGTTGCTTATTAGAATGAAGAGAAGGGATGGGTATAGGAAAATAAAAGAGTGAAATGAATTCAAAATAATTTTTATATAATGTATATAAATACACCATCATGTACATCCATAAGAATGGTATGTCCCATATTTGTATAGTTATATCAAAATGAATTCTACCTTCATGTATAAATAAGAGAACCAATAAAATAAAAAATAATTAAACTCATTTAAAAAGCAAAGTAATTTAATAAAATAGTCCATTGTTTTAGCAATTAATTTCTAGTCAATATGTATATTCCCATCTAAAATCTTAGCTTTACTATCTAATCATTAGGTTAAAATCACTGCTTATTGACCTTTTTTAAGCAAGAAAGAAAGAGATGGAGGCAGGGTGGCAGGGAGGAAGGTGGGGGTAGAAAGAGGAGGAGAAGGAGGAGGAAGAAGCCATCCTCAGTTGCTAAAATGGATTAATGGATATAATGAATGACCTCTATGACATATAAGAGAGGCCTAATCCTGACAGCAGGAATGTGTCTCTCAGACCATGGCAGCCCACTTTGACTGCATAATATGTCAACGCACACTTCACCAAGATAGTCAAAACAAAGTCTGGAATATGTTCCATTGTGTGAACAAAACAGAATGGGAGTATTTTTAATAATAAATCATTTAAACAAGTGAAGGCAGCTGTCATCAAGGTATGAGCTTTCAACATAAAGCACAAAGAAAAACATGCAATGACATTTATCATCAGATCAAGCCTAAAGGCCAATTGGTTCTGTTTGATCATGTGCTATCTATATCCCACCCTGTACAAAGAATGTGCCAAAGACACTGGAAGCTCTGCGTTAGAGAAGGTTAGAAAAAGGGTAGGCAAGATGAACCATTAAAAACACCCCGAGTAAGGCTTTTAATTGAACCCAGGGCCGTATGCATATTAAGGACATGCTCTGTGACTGAACGACAACTTCATCCCTGAGAATTTCATTTATTTCCTAATGTTAGAAATCATTGCTTAAAAGTGTAAGTTTGAAGTTTTACAACCATTACATTTATATATCATTTATGGAGAATGAATAAATTCCTACCAACATAGTATAATTTTCTAAAAGATAGTAATTTGAAAGAAAAATAAATTTTATAAGTTTCTATTTCTGTGAAAAAGAAACAAAATGTATAAAATTTGCTTCTGCAAACCATACTTATGTAAGCCACATAACATATAAACTAACCTGTAAGTTTTCCATTGGCATAACCATCGCTCTTTACAGCTGGACTAGGTTTACTTTTGCATTTTCCAACCATTCCTTAAACTTTTTATCTGCTATTTCCTTTTTCTCTTGTAATTCGGCTTGCCGTTGTTTTTTTTTTTTTTCCTTAAAATGACAAGACCAAAGCATTTCCAAGGATATTCTATAACTAAACATTCCATTCAAATTCTACTGAGTCTTTTCTCCCAGTTGCTTCCTCTCTCAATGGCTTACTGGCCACAATATTGAATTATATTTCTATAATTTGAGAATAAAATTAAACATGATCAGGGATGTGATATTAATGTGTCTTCCTCTAAACAATTTAAGATATCAAACCCAAGAAAAAGAAAGCAATCCACCTTCCTTTTAAAGTAATTTATGATACAGTAATATGACTAGATAAAAGTATATTGAAAAATAGTTAAAACAACTTACAACAATTTTGAATATGACTGAAAAATATATAGGCTTATTGAAATTACTCAATGTAAGAAAACCAAAAATACATATTCATTTTGAAGCTTAAAGACAGCATAATCTAAGTAAAGATATTTTCATATATTTATGCTATGATACAGTCAATTTTCTAATCATATATTTGTTTCTAAAATATACTTGGCACCTATGAAGACTAAAAACACATATTCTAACTGGCTGCTTTAATAAAAATATATTTTCTTTCTTTTTCTTCTCACATCCTTCAGCAATTTTTTTCTTTAACCATTCTTGATATTTTTCTTTGGCTTTTTCTTGCAAATATTCTTTTCCTAGTTCTTTCATTGCTTTCTCCTCCATTTCTTTATTCATTTTTTGTTCTCTTTATTTCCTTTTTTTAAATAAAAATAGAAATTTTAATTGAAATACCTGTAATTATTCTCACATAAGGAAAGATCGTTATGTGCAATAATTTTCTAAACTTCTATTATTCTTAAAATAAGTGGTGTAACAGTGGTTGCCACAATATAGTTTATGAGAATATATAACATACTGCAATTACCTGTTCAATGTCAATAACAGGTAGTTACTGCTTGACTGTAAGTTTCATTAGGAACTGACAAAGATCTTGCTCACCAATGTATACCTGCGACTGGGATAGTGCTGAGTAAATAATAGGTGCTCCATAAATATTCTTTAAATAAATTAGTGAATAAATATTACTATCTGTTAGACTGCTGAATCCTATTATTTTAATGGATGTTTACCCTCATGTATATAAACATTTCCTAGATAGACAACTTGTCAATACAAATACTTGGATAAGTATTCACCAAAAATGAGTTATAGAGTTCAAATGAATAATGCCTGCTGAAGATTGCATATAAGGACATAATGGGGCAAATCTTTAGGTATACTGTTTTATATAGATCAGAGGCTTGCAAACAAGGCTAAATGTCAAATTCGGCCCACAGGCCATCTGTATTTGTAAACAACATTTTATATAAGTATGGCCAACTCATTTCTCTTATATATTTGCATACGGTTTCTTTTATTCTGCAATAGCAAAGTTGAATAGTTCACACAGAGACTGCATGGCAGAAAACCTGAGATGTTTAAGATCTGGCCCTTTTCAGAAAAAAAAAAATAATTTTTGACATAGACTATAACTCAGTGATAACCATCGGACTGTAGTTAAATTATAAATAAATAATGGCATGGATAGTTCTCTTTATCTAAGTTTTAGAAATTAATCTGAAAGGTATAAAAGGAATATGGAATATATATATATATGCCAGTTTTCATGGAGCAAAGAAAGATGATCCAAAAAGAGAATTTCCTTCCCTGAAAGTATTTTGTAAAATACTGTAATATGAATTAACACCCAATTAACAAACATCAGTTACATACAATATATGTCCTGTTCAGTGCTGAGCAGCAAAAGCAAGTCTTGAAAATCAGGGCTTGCACCATTCCTCAAGTTGATACATTTCTTTCTTGCTGTGCAGCCATTAGCTGTGAAAAGGAATCTTTTCATAACAAAACCTCAATAGACAATGGAACAATAATGGGTTTTAATTACTCCTCACTTGCAGAAAACCTACAAACTGAAAATGGTCTTGGAATATATCTCTCTTAATCTATGTGATGTATGACTCTCCTGCCTAACCTCACCAACAAGAAATCATCCAGTCCCTACAATGTTTTCAATGACAGAAACTAACACTTCATTGGTATCTATACCTCACACTATTCTCTGTACTTTATTATACATATGGACCATCAGTTAATTCTTACAATCCCAGTATAAGGTAGCTACTATTATTATCCTATTTTCAAAGGAGGAAAGGAAGGCACAAGAGGGTAAGTAATTTGTCTAAGATCACACAGTAAGTAGTAGATCACTATAGACCACAAAGACTTCGACATGGAAGAATGCCAAAAAGAATGTTATGCCAAAAAATTTAAATCAAAGTGAAATGTCAAAACTCCTTAAAACATACTACTTCTCAAAATTAATTCAAGAAGAAATAGTATCTGGATAACCATTTATTATAAAACAATTCAAAATTTACCACAAAGTACTCTAGCTTCTGATAGCTTCATTGGCAGTTTGCAATGTACATTTAAGGAAGAAATAATAACAAATGACTACACAAATTAATTTTATGTTACAACATAATATCAGAAACAAGGCAAAATAACTGCTCTATAGCCCAAAATGTAAAATAATTAGAAATACATGTAACAAATGATGCATAATACCATCATTAAAACTAAATAAAACTGATGAGAAATAAGACAAATAAATTGAAAGAAAAAACATATTCATAGAATTTAAATTTGATATTACAAAGAGTCATTTTCTCCAAAATGATCTACACATTTAACAAAATTCCAATAGTGCCAGGCACTATTCAAGCAGGCATAATCAGCAAATCTAAGAATCAGATGCTGAATTACATATAGAAAGGTGCAAAGAAAATAAAATAAGTTTGGAAAAGAAGACAAAAGTTGATTTAAATTATCTATTTTTTTAAAAACTATAAGTTCAAGAATTATAGAGCTGTAGTAGCAAGTTATTACTGCTGACACAGGATATAAATCAATAGAAGAGAATAGAATTCAGAAATAGATCTATGTATGTGTGTGTGTATGTGTGTGTTTGTGTGTGTGTGTGTGTATGGTCAATTGATTTTAAACAATGTGCCAAGGTAATTTGATAGGGAAAGGATTATCTATTCAATTAACAGTGGAACAATTGAATATATGTATAAAAATGAATGAATCCCAACATTTAACTCAACCAAATATTAAAATGATCTCAAAATAAACATACAGGTAAAGCTGAAGTTATAACTTCTAGAAGAAAACAATAAATAATTTATACTCTTGAACTACACAATGTTTCTTAAATAAAGACATACAGACCATAACCATAAAAGAAAAAAATGAAATATGGAATATTGTCAAAATTTAAAACTTGTGCTCTTTAAGTTGGGCACAGAGGTGCGTGTCTATAATCCCAGTGAATAGGGAGGCTGAAGCAGGAGGATCAAAAGTTCAAGGCCAGCCCCAGCAATTTAGGGAGGCCCTACAAAATTTAGCAAGATTGTTTCTCAAAAAAAGGATGGGGATATATCTAAGTGGTAAAGTCTACATGGGTTAAATCCCCATAGAAGGAAGGATGGAAGGAAGATCATTCTGCTCTTTAAGATATATTATTGAAAAAAATTAAATGGGCCATGAGTGATGGCACACACCTGTAATCCCAATGACTCAGCAGACTGAGGAAGGATGATCTCAATTTCAAAGTCAGCCTCAGAAACTTAGCAAGACCCTCCTAAGCCACTTAGTAAGACCCTGTCTCAAAACAAAAAAAAAAAAGCTGGCTGGAGATGTGACTCAGTAGGTAAACATCCCTGAATTTAGTCCTTGGCAAAAAAAAAAAAATTAAATGGGAGGAAATATTTGCAATGCATTGATCTGACATTGGACTTGTGGTCTGAATACATAAAGAATTCTAGGACTGGGGATTAGCTAATTGGTAGGTGCTAGACTAGCCTGAGTGAGGCCCTGAGTTCAATCCCCAGCACCACATTAAAAAAAGAAAAGAAAAAGTGAAGAGAAATGTACAAAATTCACCCAGTGTCACATGTACCTATATTCCCAGCTACTTGGAAGGCTCAGTCAAGAGGATCACCTGACAAGCCCAGGAATTTGAGGCCAACCATGGAAACAAAGTGATACCACCAAGATCCCCATCTCAAAAAAAAAAAGAAAGAAAGAATAATTCCTACATGTCTTTTGATGGAGGAGAGGAGGCTTGTTGAGGACTGAACCCAGAGCCTGCTAAGCATGCTCTCTGCCACTAAGTTTTATTCAACCGTGAATTCTTACAGATTCTTAAATCTTAATAAGAAGTCATATAACCCCTTCAGAAAATGGGCAAAAGACTTAAACCGATACAAAACAAATCCAAAAGAAGCTAACAACATATGTAGTTCAGTTGTAGAGTGCTTGCCTACCATGGTCGGTCAATAAGTATAATAAACTGAATTGTGTCCCTTCAACTCCTATGTTGAAGGCCTATCTCCCAGTGTGAGGAGATAAAGCCTTCCAAGAGTTAATCAAACTTAAATGAGGTCTTCATCCAATAAGACTGATGTCCTTTAAAGAGGAAAATACACTAAAGATATGTGTGCACAGAGAAAAACCAAAAGACAACCCATCTGCATGCAAGAGGCCTAAAGAGAATCCAAACCTGCAGACACCTCCATCTTGATTTCCAGTCTCTGGGATGTGAGAAAATTTTCGGTTGTTTATACCACCCAAGTCTGTGGTATTTGGTTATGGCATCCCTGAAAGACTAATATAATGAGCTTTTAAAAAGATGCGAAACAGCATTAGATCTCAGGGAAATGAAAATTAAAACAATGGTATATACTATACACACACTGGAAGAACTAAAATGAAAGACTGAAAATATAAGGTTTGCCAAAGTTGTAAAATATTTGGAACTTTCATAAATAGTCATGGGAATATAAATTGGTATAAGCACCTTAGAAAATACTTTGGCAATTTCTTGTAAACACATTCTTACCGCATAGCCCAACAATTCAGCTCCTAAACATTTACTCAAAACAAATGAAAACAATGTCTACAAAAGACTTGTATATATATGGTCATAGAATTTTATTCATAATATCTCCTAATGGAAAACAATCCACTGACCATCAACAATTCAATGGATAAACAATTTGTGCTATTTCATTGGAGACTACTAATCAATAAAAATGAATCAACAGTATATCAAATATCAGGATATATTTAAAAACAAAAGAAGTTCAACAAAAAGAAGTTCAAAACATTCTTTCATTCTGCGTTTAAGAAAGTATAGAAAGCACAATCTTATATACAGAATAGAAAGATTACCAGGATATTTGGAGCTGGGGATGGGTATTGGAAGGGAATGGGGGTTGGATGCGAAGGAAACTTTCCAGAGTAATGAAAACATTCTATTATCTTGACACTGGTGCATATTAATTATACAGGTACATATATCTGTCAAACTCATAAACTTAAAAAAGGTGTATTTTATTGCACAGCAGGCAGTCAGAATAGTCACTGCTACTGAGAAAGCAGTCAGCCATTAAGTGGCTTTGGATTTTCTAGCACACTGGTTCTATATCACAGAGGACAATAATTGATCTTCCTTTTCTAAAATGGTGCCCTGAAAGAACATTTGTTTCTTAAAAGTGAAAGAAATAAACAACTGGCTACTTAAAGTTTTTGACTTTCTATTTTAATTCCTCTAATAGGGCCTACTTGGCACATAGAAAAAGCTAAGTAAACATTTGTTGAATGCATGAATGATACACTGATAACAGTGTTATCAATCATACACCTTGTTGATTTGAATTAAGTCTTTCAAATAAAATATCAGTGTGTTTTGAGAATTTAAAACAATTTTATTTTTAAATAACTTTTAAAACACTGAAAGTAGAGGCCTTTTTCAAAATTTGTATTAATGTCTAAAAAATTAATTTGGAAAATAAATTAACATAACAACACAAATATTAAGTGTACTCAATGAGATAAACCAATTGTTTTAAAAGGATTTCACAATTTACAGTCATATTAGAAGAAAGCAATCTTACTAATGTATACATAAATTCTTTTTGTCTGATTTTTTGATAAAACACAGTGAAAATGACTTAGAGAAAATAGCACCCCAATATACAACTAAAATGAAGCTGGAGGCAGCAGAGGACCACACACCATGAAATGTAAACAGAAAGCTAGATGGCAGACAGGAAGAGAAGAACCAGGAGAGCATTCTTTACAAATACAAGTAAATGTAACTAAGGCTGAATAAAAAATCTGATAGTTTTTAAGAAAAAATAAGGAGGGATCGATTATTCTTTAACTTGCACAAGAATGCTGAAGAATAGGTAAATTAATTTTTCAGGGTTCATCTCTGAATCATTTTCTGCCTTATTGAATCTTGCTTTCAATAATTAGTGATTTATGTTATGGCAAGCCACTTACTCCAAAAGAATTTTTACCTCAAAAATAATTGGATTAGGTCTACTACAACTAACTAAAACAGGGAATATATATCATATATCCCTCAGCAGTATCTTACATTCTTAGAAAAACAACAATTATGTTTGATTGGCATGGTAAAATTAGCTGAATGAATTTAGAAGATAAGAGAAGCTTCAGAGGAGAGAGCACACCATACATGGAGCACTATTTTCATATAAACTTCAAAAAGGTGTCAACCAAAATTTTGTAATCATCATATAGACTTATTTTGATTGTGACATTTATTCAAAGTACTCTTTTGGGGATGAAGTAAACAAACACAATCCATAGTAATTGATTTCTAAACAAACATAATCCAAGTAAGAATCAAATACTTTTATGGTTATAATACACACACACACACACACACACACACACACACACACACACACACACAGAGACACCTCTCTAACCAATTTCCTTCTTCTAATGCCAGGATAATGAAGGTTATGTTATCTTCAACTTACTGAAATTATTTGATACTCATAATAATATCACTTGGCATCAGATTCAACAATAGGTAAGGACAAAAACTATAATTAAAAATTTAAAACTTTGTCCTATAATTTGAACATTTATCTAAATTCATAGTTATATTTTAATAATAAAATCAATATCATTCTAAACTTACAAAATCACAAAAAAAAACAAAGTTATAGCAGAATATTTTTTTTCTAAATGGGGGTTGGGGGGCAGTATTAGGGATTCCACTCGAGCCCTCATGCATGCTAGATAAGTAGTCTATCACAGAGCTATGCCCTCCCCTAGACTTTTTAAATTTCATTTTGAGTCAGGGTCTCAGAAAATTGCCCAGACTGGCCTCAATTTTGTGATTCTCCCATCTCAGCTTCTAAAGTAGTTGGAGTCAACAGGCATGTGCCACCATGCCCATCTATTTTAAAATTTCTAATGTATCAGCTTGGGGTTGTGTCTCAGTGGTGGAGCACTTGCCTTGTACATGTGAGGCACTGGGTTCGATCCTCAGCACCATATAAAAATAAATAAACAAAATAAACAACTTTTTAAAAAATTTCTAATGTGTGATCCAACATAAGAATGTATTAAAATTGAAAGTAAGGATATGAAGGATAGCTCTATGGTTGCATGCTAGCTTAACATGCTTAAGGCCATGGGTTTAATTAACACCATAAATTAAAAAGTAATAATAATAACAACAACAACAACAACAATAAAATTGAAAGAAAGAATAGGAATACAGCTCAGTGGTAAAACCCAGCATGAGAGAAACCCTAGGTTTGATCCCCGGCACTGCAAAAAGAAAAATAAAAAAAGAAAATTCATTCACTCATTCAATTAACAAATGCTTACTATATGCAAAGAATTATAAACCTTGTAATGGATAAAAAATAATGTAGAAAAGAATTCTTGTTCTTAAGGATCTTAAAATTACAAGGAAAGCAAAGGGATATACAAACTACAAAACAGCCATTTTTTTTCTTTTTTATAAAACATACACAAAATACAAAGCACCATAAGATAAAGTGCTATAAAAGTTAATACAAATTGAACAAAGATCCACAGGAAATAATCTCTAACATGTGAACATCCAATCTGCATGTAGGAAGTAATCTGAGTTAGATGACAAATGGAAAATTAGAACAGAGGGTATGATGAGATTCCATCCTTATAAAATACCATATGTAAAAATTAGGAAATGAAAAGTACTAAGAAGATAAGTATTCTCAAAGTTTCTCAAGAATACATACTCTTGAGGCCTTGGCCAATCTTGAGGCCAAAAGCTCAAGATTTCTAGGACATTTACTTGTATCTTAAAAATAATGTAAAAAAAATCAGTGCTCTCTTAGTATATACAAGTCCCTGGGTTTGATCATCAGCACTTTGAAATGTAAAATAAAAATAAAACTTACAGTCTCCTTCTTTATATACCTATGTTTGCTTTAACATAAAAATATAACATTTTCCTCTGAAAAAAATTTCCAGTAAAACTAATACTCCAAGAAGATGGGGGGCAGCTGTGATTATCATGTGTGAGCTCCCTAAATAATCCCAGTAAAAAGAATCTACATAGAATAAAGATAAAACAGATGGTATATGTGGCTGAAATGCTACTTTGGTTCAGGGAATAGAGTGGAGACTCTTTAACCAGTCAGTCTAGAGTTGGTAAAATCTCAGTCAGAAGACAGTACAGGTGTGGAACATGAAAAAAAATTTAAACATAAGGAATGACAGTCAGATCTATTCAGCAAAGTTTAATCTGGCAGAGACATACAGGAAGGGTTTATTCATTTAACAAATATTCCTGGGTACCTCTAATGTGTGGTAATGGATAAGCTGTTGGAGAACGGAAAAAAAGAAGCAAAATTCCTGATCTTATAAGAACTTATATCCTAGTGTGGAGAAGTAAACAATAAAGTTGAAGGAAGTAATGAGACCATTCAGAAAATAAAATAGAAACAGCAATTATATATAGTAAAGGAAGGGATGTTTTGGAGCAACATAATAATTATTATTATTAAGTGGCTGAAGACACAGTAGAAGTAATAGAAATAAAGGAATAATAGGAAAAAGTCTATGAAGAGGAATGGGGCAAAGGTATTTTTTTTAGGTGTACACATTTGGAGTTGCCTGCTGATCTAATGGATAGAAATCCAAGACTCAAAAAATTCAAGTCTAAAGATTCAGACTTGGTGGGGCTGGCATTGTAGCTCAGGGGTAGAGCACTTGACTAGCACATGTGAGGTGCTGGGTTCCATCTTCAGCACCACATAAAAATAAATAAATACAATAAAGATATTGTGTCCATATACAACTAAAAATATTTTAAAAATATTTAGAATTGCTGAATTCAGGCAGACACTAGTAGAGTTCACGGGGACAGAAAAGAATAAAATTAGAGGGCATCCAGGCTCTGTAGTGCATGACTTTAATCCCAGTGACTCAAGGGGACTAAGGCAGGAGGATGGCAAGTTAGAGACAGTCTCAGCAACTTAGTGAGACCCTGTTTCAAAACAAAATAAAAAGGGCAGAGATGTAGTTCAGTGGTAAAGCATGCCTGGGATCAATCCTTAGTACCAAAAAAAAAAAAGAAGAGTAAAGGGCAAAGGGAAGAAGACAAGAGACTTGATAAATATTCATGAGGGTAGGGGTAAAAAACAAAAGCAAAACCCCAAAGAAGAAAGAACCTAAGAGAAATATAAGAAAAATATAGCTAAGGACTAATTGGAAGAAAGACTTTGAAAAGAGATGTTAGGATTTGTGTATGCATTTTTTTCCTTTTTACCTGTTCATTCTTTTTCTGAACCCATTCCTTGTGCTTTTCTTCAGCAATTATCTTTTTTTTTCACGTTCTTCCATTTTTTTTCTTTTTTCTAGTTGTTGATTTAATTCCTGTGGATTTCATTTAAACAAAAGGCAATGTTTAAGGGAAGTTCCCAAATCACATATTTTTAAAAAGGTTGAGCTTAACCAAATTAAACAAGAATATAGTTTCCATTATACAATATATACCACTACTGATAATAACTTACTTAAGTAACTAGTCTACAATGAAAGAAAGCATTAGTAAAAATATAAGTCATTTTTTAGAAATGCAAATAATTGCTTGGCAGCAAAACACTAGTTTCTTAGATTAAATTTCAGCTAAATTACCCTCATTGAAATCAAATTTCCCTTACATAAATTTTGGCACCACTGTAAGCTATTCGCAGTAGCTCAAGAGAATTGCAACTTTTTTTTACAGTTATAAAAAGGTTCAAGATTCTTGCTGAAGCTACAGAATAGGAATTAAGGAATTCCTAAATTAAAATTTTAAATCAGAGTTATACCCAAGAAGAAATCTAAAAAAGGTATTCAGTTTTCCATAGAGAAAAAAAGAATCAGAGTTTTCTTCACAGATTTTATAGCTACTGGGATATAAAACAAAACCAAATTCATACCTCAGATTATTTAACTGTCTTGCTGTCACCAGAATCTACATGTCTGGGCATTTCCTCAGAAGAAAGAATGTGGAAGGTACCGCCAAATAAAACTACAAGTTGAATGCTACCACTCTGTCACTCACCGACTAAATTATGGCTTTAGTTGAGAAAGCTATTCAAACTAGACTTCTCTAGGACTCTACAATCATAATTACTTGTTAGTTTTCTTTCTTCCTTAGATACTAATAATCAGATACATTTATGAATCTTCCATTGTTCTCCCTTTCTCCTTCCCATCTTTCCTTTCTCTCCAAATACTTACCTCCAAGGGCAATTTTCCAACTCTCAGGTTAATTCCAGGGTCTTAAGTGAAGATAAAACTTTACACCAAGAACATATTTTTTTGCATTTTAGAATGACTAATCAAAAGATACTTGTTTACCATGACTTATGATCTTAAAATTCCACTGCAAAGAAAATAGTTGCCCTATCTCACCTAGAAAATCTTCAAACTTAGAAATACCATATCCCACAAAACAAATATCCACCTTGATAGGATTCTTCACTACCTTATAGCTGTTATTCCTTCATTACTCACTCAATACACTCTCATTGAATGCCTGCTATTGATCTAACAAGAACTGTGCATGTACACACACACACACACACACACACACACACACACACACAGAAAGATGAAATCTTAGAAGTCTCTCATCTAATATTTTCTCTATATACCAAAGAATAAAGTGCTACACTGTGAGTTACTGGGTATAAAAAAAGGAGTTTGGAGAAAAGAACAAAAAGGGAAGACAAAGAGAAATGGTTTGAACCAGGATAGTCAGAAATGAGCAGTTTCTTAAAATAGTGAGAGAAGATGACTTTAAAAGAAGTGAAAGATGTGGGTGGGGATGATGATTAATTTAAAGTGTGGTACTAATTTCCTCTTTAGATAGAAAGAGGTTTTTTGAAGACAGTAAATTGAACACTATGATGAAGAATAAAAGTCAAAAGGGATGATTTAGAGCTCTTATTAAGAATGAAGGCTGGAATTAAAATGATCAGTACTATTCTGAGGGAGATTGACTAGAAGGTTCTGACAATATACCCTATAAGGGGAAGAAAGTCTGGATTTGTGCCAGAAAACAAGTAAAAGGAGAAACACACAGAGTGTGTGTGGGTGTGCAGATACGCATGTGTGTATGTATGTGTATATACATGTGTATAAATTTACATATAGTAAAAGGCTAGATACAAATCTGACAACTATACATTCAAAATTTTCCAAACCAGTTCTAAATTTTCTTTTAAAGAAAAGTTTAAGTGTATGATTAAGCATAATTGATTATATTTATATACTTTTTAACAGTCTTCAAGTAACTCAAAAGGGGGACAATTAGGATGTTGCATTACTATTTTATGAATACCAAATTTTAGTTAATGTTGATATAGGTGATAATAAAGAAAAGATCCAAAAGTACCTAGAAAATGCTACCACTGACCTGAATAGTACTGTATTCTTATAATGTCTATTTAAGTATTTGCCTACCCAGAATATACATCACATTCTCATACACTACCCTCTCTTCCAAGGCTAGCTACTCTTAGAATTTCCCATGCTGAATGGCTCCATCTATTCACCACTGAGACAGGCCTCCTCCAGGATACAGCAGGAGTCTTCTTTCCAAAAGACCCTGTGTGTTCTTCTGGCACACCACTGAATTTCAACAGGATTATAGCTATTTTCCCTTAGAATAAACATTTGGTAATGGAAAAAAAACTCCAAAGAGGGTCCTAAACATGCATCATTATTTCAATACACTTTGCCTATTTTCAAATGATTTTTTACTATTGAAGGTAACAAAAACAAAAACAAAAAACAAACTGACAATTTTGAGTTTCACCAACTCTATATCCTACCCTATTCCTTCCTTAATGGCTGATAAATTAAATAGCTGAAGATAAAATGGTGAGGTTAAAAAATAACTGGAAAAAAAGTACCTGGACTAGTCACAATATAAATAATTTTTATAATTTTGAACAGATTACATTAAAATATTAAGTCAAATATTAAAAATTAGAATTAGCCAAAGACCACTGAGAACTTAGAAGAATTAAAGAATTATTTTAAATAATAAAAATGTATATATATTTAATAACCTACAAAACCAATATGCTAGCTTGCATAATGTCAATGTTAATTTTCAGTGTTTACCATGTTTATCATTTCAACATTACTATAAATGTATAACATTTTTAATAGGGTAACTGTAAAGGGTTAAAAAATTTTTAACTCAATCTCACAGAGATGTCTAAAACAAATTTAAATGTCTGTTACTGAAAACAAATTCATGAATGAAATGAGCTTTTTAATGATTCAATTATCCTTTATGTTTTCCTTTAAATAGGGCATGGTGGCATTTGCCAGTAATCCCAGCAGTTTGAGAGGCTGAGGCAGGAGGATTACTAGTTCAAAGCAATAAGCAACTTAGTGAGGCCCCCAGTAATTTAGTGAAACCCTGTTTCTAAATAAACTACAAAAAAGGACTGAAGATATGACTCAGTGGTTAAGTACCTCTGCGTGGTACTGAAAAAAATTTTTCTTTAAATGTTAAAGGAAGAAAATAAGAAAGCAGGAATAAGTTCAAAAAGCAAATACTAAGTCTGATCTATTTATTTCTAAAATGTTTCTTAATAAAAAGCACATAAATTGGAAATCTAAAGAACTTAATACCAGTTCCAGCTCTGCCACTAACCTAAACCTTGCCAAAGTTACTTCTCTCACCTTCATGCTTCTTAGCTTTTATAAGGATCTGAAATAAACAATTCCTTATGGTCAAAAATCTGTGCTTTTAATGACATGGTTTGTAAGAAAATTAGGGAATAGAAAAATAAGGGAAAGCATGACTTAGGAAATAAAGAGAAAGGCTTGAAAATCCAAATAGATTTTGGCTGAAATTTGTGATGATAAGCCATCTTTTAATGCTGCATTGTTTTCTACCAATATCATCAGTCCCCCAACACCAAATGTCCCTCATATATCCTGCAAAGCAAACTGATCCTACTTCCAATGAAAGTACCTCCAATTTACACTTTCTGGATGACAGAAGTTAAATATTATTTCTGCAGAAAGCTATAATAGTTTTAGGCAGTATTCTTTAAAAGAAAAAAAATAAATAAAGTTTTCACTCAAAAGAAATAAAATATAAAGACCACAATAGCTCAAAATAAGCTAACAAATCATTGAGTAGATGATCCGTATGTTATGGTTGATAGGTACAATTCCTTGGCATAACTAACAGGCAAGGTTCATTCAAAAATATCGTAAATTGCTTCAAAGTTAAGTAATGAAGTAGCCATAGAAATGTCAAATTACTAAAAACATGAGAAGGCTTTAATACATACAAATAATTATACCCTGCTATATGCTTAATGGTTGTGGTAAGGGCTTTATATTTATTATTTTAATCTGTTCTTGAAACAAATTTTCAGGGTAGTTATTATATACTTTCATATGTAATAACTAACTCGTATTGAATTCTTAATATATAGTAGGCCATATTCTGATATTCATTTAGACCTCATAATAACAATAAGAGGTAAATATTATTCTCCCCCTTTCACTGATAGTGATTCTCCTTACAAGTGACTTCTATAGTAGCTAGAAAAAAACGCAAATGAAGTATGCTTTACCACTAACTTACTCTACCAGTGTTTTCCAAGTTGTAAGTCTAAAATCAATTTAACAGATTATAATTGACTTTCATAAAAATGAATACCATGTTTTGAATAAATTAAGATACTTTTTCAAATATATATGTATATACATCTATGTATAGGTTTATAGTTATGTTCAACATGAAAAAAATTAGATTTCTCACTGTGAACAAATATTTTTTTCAAAAACACTACCCAAGGACTGATGAACAGTGGTAGAACCCTTGCCTAGAATGTGCAAGGCTCTGGGTTTGATCTCTAGCAGTCTAAGAAAAAAAAAAAGAAGCAGGAAAAATAAAAGCCACACTAAACATTGGAACTAGTAATGTTAAAAGAACTAGTAATGTTAAAATCTAAAGTTGAGGTAAAGGGAAGAGACTGGGGTCTCAAAAATAAACATTAATTCTGAAAACAAATTTTAAAAAAATCTTCTCTAAAGGCTATGACTAGCAATGATAGAAATGCCAATACCAATAAAAAAACCAAATCAGCCATCTTTATACTTTGTTTCATTTAATCCTCACAAAAATCCCATGACAGGTACTATTTTTCCCACCTTGTCCAGATGGAGAAACTGAAGTATAGAATCTAAATAAATTGGCTAAGATCATCCAGCAAGTAAAAAGACTAGAACTAGAGCTTTTATTAAGCCTGGCTGAAACCAAACCACAAAGTCTTTTTCAAGCCCTGTGCTTGCTAAGAGGAAATAAATACTACTCTCACAGTGTACATTTCCAGGAATAAATTTGTATTCTAGAATACAAAGTATCATGTAAAAGGGAAATGCCAGAATATACTAATTTACACAATCATTTGAATCATTCCAAGTCTCCTGAACAGATGATTTCCTACCTGGTATAAACTCATCACAAAAATAACAACTAATTTCAAAACCAATATGAAAAATTTCAAGGAAGATCATAAAGGGCAAAGAAAGTGCAAAGCTTTAGTTCCCATGATTTTTTATAATAACATGGTTACTAACAAACTAGAATAAACTAAAATAACCAACCATAGTGTACCAGTTTACTATATTTTAAAACACATTAATACATTTTAAATATACTTTAATAATAAGCAATCTATTTCTTTTCTTTGCTTTTCTTTTTTTGTGGTGCTAGGGATTGAACCCAGAGCATTGTGCATGAGAGGCAAGCACTGTACCAAATGAGCTATATCCCCAGCCAATAATAAACAATCATTTTATAGTGATGTTGAAAAATATTTAATGAGGGCTGGGGTATAGCTCAGTGGTAACATGTTTTCCTAGCAAGCACAAAGCCTTGGGTTAGATCCCCAATGCAGCTCCAAAAAATACAAAAAATTTAAAATAACATGGAAATATATTAATAATATAACAGGCAAAAAAACAGATTGAAAAAGATTGAAACTATTTCACTAAAAAAAAGAAGTATCTTTCACCATTTCTGTGATAAAAAGAAATCAGAGAGTGAGTCTGGATAGGGAGCTTAGGTGATGGCAAGTTACACAAATCTATTTACTCACCAGGGCACATGCTCTTTAGTAGGTAGAATAGATTCCTGTCTCTATTTCAATTTTTCTCTTCTTTCCTAGAACTTTTCCTGAGTATATAGTTGAATTTACCTAAGAGCAAAATTCTATTGTATGTCTCTCTAGATATACATTTGTACATAGCCCTCTGTATCCATGGGTTCTGCAACCATGGATTTAATCAAGCATAAATTGAAAATATGCCAAAAAAAATTGTGCCTATACTGAGCAGGGACACATTGTTTTCTTGTCATTATGCTGTGAGCAATTCAGTATAATAACTACTTAGGTAGTGTTCACATTGTATTAGGTGATATAAGTAATTAGAAAAGATTAAAAGTAGATGGGGAGATATATACATTAAATGCCTTTATATAGAAAGACTTGAGCATTGAGTATTTTGGAATCCAAGAAAGTCCTGGAATCAAACCTCTTGGACTCTTAAGATGACTGTTTTTATTTTTTAAAAAACTTACATAGAAGAAAGTTTAGAAGGCTATATTCCATAATTTTAACAAAGATTATTATTAGGTGGTGAAATTAAAAGAGATTTTCATTTTCTTAATTATATTTAGCTATATTTTCTAAATGTTCTTCTAATAAATATACTGCTTCTACAATTAAATTTATTAAGATTAATATAGTAAACAAATACAAATAAATGCACACACATTGTTTTCAGGAACAATAAGATTAACATTTTAATTTACAACAGCAACTCTACTCTGTGAGCTCACTGTCGTATAGAAAGAATACTGTCTACTTGTACCTCTAGAGCTTTCTGTTGCAGCCGGTCATGTTCTTCTTTTTCTTTGCCAACAAACCACACCTCCCATGGTGTCAGGCTGCTTTCTCCTAAGTGGACCTGTTTCTGTTCTTCTTGGTTATCTTCTGATTCAACTTTACTGTTATGAAAAAAAGGATACTGTAGAACTTGTACACGAAATACTTCTCTTACTAGTCAAAAATCATTTAACTATACAATGAAAACAAAATCTAACAACATATTTTCAATACTGTTATTTTAAAAACATATGAATCAATTATATAAAGCAAAAATATGAAAAATCAGGAAAAGGAAATCTAATTTTGAATTACTTTACTCATTTAGTTATGCCACTCTCTTCAAAAACCAATTTATTTAAAAACCCAATGGAATAGCTTGAGCCCAACCTATGTGCCTCAAGGTCACTTGAGGAAATTATTTATTTCTAAAATTTTATTTTTTTATTCTTAAAAATTCTATCTATACAAGTAATCACTAATCACTACTAGTACACATAATCTTTTGTAGGTGTGTGTGTGGTACCAGGCATTGAACCCAGGGCCTTGGACATGCCCCTGAACTATATCTACAGCTCCACTACCACATACACACATATACACATAACGTTAATCAGATCCTGGGGCAGACCTTTCCCTTTCCCTCCACTATATAGCATAGAAAAAAAGTAATGTGTACATATATACTGGGAGAATGATGAAAAGCAAATAATTTAATAATTAGGAATTCTGGGTAAAGGATGAACAAAAGTTTTTTATATTCTTTTTCTTTAAATTTGAAATTATTTTGAAATAGAAAGCTATAGAAAAAAATATACCCTTGTTTTTTTCAGTGCTGGGAATTGAAGCCAGAGCCTCATTCATGTTAAGTATACTCTGTATCAACTGAGCTACACCCACAACTGCTGTGGCCCTTCTCTCCTTCAACATTTAATATTTTGTTTGATGACCTTTTGCCAGTTCTTAGAGTATACAAGACTCTCCAATCTGGTTATCTCTAATCATTGTCTTCATCTCCACTTTGTACCTTCTATCAGTCTGACTTTTCTGGGTATACAGAAAATTAACTATATGAGTAAATAAAGAACAGAGGATTTGGCTGGATACATAAGCCTCACAAAACTTATCAAAAACTTAACAATCAGTACTCACAGATAGGAAGGTTGTTTAGTACCCAACATAGCTCCAGGGGCAAGTTTATTATATAGACTCAGGTCTGTGTATCTTCAACATTGTTCCTTCTAACAAACAATTGCCTCACAACTGCTTTGTACCACTTTTTCTACCTCATAGATTCAGTTTCCCTAATTTTTTGGGGGGGGTTATGTTATTTAATCATCCATTCATGTCTTTTCAGAACTTGTATTCTAAGTGGAAAAGAGACATTGTTAATATATTATTTCGTAGGCACATATTTCCTTTTCAGTCTTGCATTATGACCTCATCTGTTCTCAGCTTCAACTATCACTATATGCTGGTGATATCTGGATCAGCTATTCTGGGCCAGATCTCTATCTTAAGTTCCAGACTTATTTCCAACAATTTTATAGACAGCTCCATGATATTGAGCTCAGTCAATTGAAAAAAAAATCTAAGCATTTTCCAGCATCCACCACCCTCTTTCTTCCCCACTAAGAAAAATTTTACTCCTTTTATAATCCTAAATGGATGTTACCACCATCCACCCAGTTACCTAATCCAGAAATCCAGATCTGACTCCACCAGTTACCCCCTCCATGTCTGATTCCCCCTACCCTCATGCCCATACAATCACTAGTCATATCAGTTCTACATCCTTCAATTTTCTCAAGTGATTCTCTTCTCAAACCTTTCAAACACTCCAAACATAAACAGTGTCTAGCCTTCCCTTTTAAATCATTCTCTAAACCTGCTGCCAGATTTGCCCCTACCAATGCATCCTTTTATCATGTAACTTCTCATCTCAAAGTTCTTCAGGGCCCATTTGCACACAGGATGAAATCCAAACTCCTTAGCCTGACATCCATAAATTGACTACTGCCTTTCTTTTCATAAAAGGGTGATCCAGACTCTACATTTCAGTCATGTTGAACTTCTGTGGGTTGGTAAATGCACTATGGTGTTGTACTCTTCAGCTTTTGCCTAAAACTGAAATGCCTTTCCTCTACCTTCACATATGGCCAGATTAAGAGCTTACTTTCATGAGTAAAACAGCCTGGGGATAAAATCTCTACCAGCTTCTTCCTAGTTTCTGCACATATTTAAATTTCTCTGAAAAAGAGATCTCATCTGTAAAATGGAGATGACAGTAGTAGTTGCATGAAGAAGCGAAGCACTTAGTATAGTTCTGGGCCCTCATTAAGTACATTCTGTGCCATTTATTATAATTATTACTATAACTAACTCCTATTCTTCCTTCAAGATTTATTCTGATACTATATTGTCTGGGAAACTTTCTAAAAACTTCTGGATTAACTGCCTTCGGCTTCCTGTCACTGGTCTCCCTCTGCCACCTGCCATGAGTTCCTTAAAGAAAAGTACATGAATGAATGAATGAATAAATAAATAAACAAGAACATGGCTGGTTGTGATAGCATAGACCTGTAATCCCAGCAATGTAGGAGGCTGAGATAGGAGGATTGTATGTTTGAGGCCAGCATGGAAAAATAAAAAGTTTTAGGGCTGTAGATTAGTAGGCTGTAGATTAAAGCACCTTGGATTCAATCCCCAGGACTGGAAAAAAAAGGAAAGAAGAAAACCAAATATGTTTTGACTGAGGGTCTAGATTATGAAACACTGTTGAAAGAAGAAATTAGTCAAATCAGTTTTTTTAGATAACACTTTAAATACTTCCTGCCTTAACATTTTTAGCAAACGTGTTCAAAATGTATAGCATATAAACTACAGATATACTCCTAATAAAGAAAAGCTTCATAATTAGCTATTTATGAAAAGAAACTTATTAAGACATAACTTTCCTAAATATAGTTATATGAAAGACAGAAAAGAACTAAATAGAAAAGCAGTAGGCCCAAAGCATATTATAAAAGACTCCAGAAAAATACTTTTCATCATCTTGTCTTGAGGTCATCTTTGATCATCTTCTCAATCCCAGCCAATACACTTGAAGGTTAATCCTCTTTTAAGCATAAGTCTACTTGTACTGATAATTATCTTGAGGGATTGGGGTGTTACTGAGTGGCATAATGCTTGCCTGGCATGTATGAGGCCCAGCACACACACAAATCTGAGCACATAGATATGTGCAGCCAATGCCTGAGTCTATCTCAAAGAAGCCTTACTCTACTAGTATGCCACAATCAGATGTAGCTAGTAAGGGGCAGAGAGAGGCATAAAATCCCAGAGCTCTTGGTTTCTCTGTACTCTACAGAGGATGCTGATAGCCCAAAACAGTGGCTGGGCTATGACTCAGGCTGCCTTCCTTCATCTCATCCCATACAAGCTATCCAGAACAACAACTAAAGGAACACAGTCATCTTCTAAAAGAAAAGAAGTGCTAGTTTTTCTGAACCATTTGAAAATAATCATGGTATCTAACTATTCTCCAGGAAGGAGAAACAGGAATTCATTCAACACACATTTATTGAGTACCTAATAAAAATCTAACACTTGCCACACACAAGACCTAACAAATTCTGCAATCTTTCTAGACCCACATCCTCAGTATTCTTTTGACTCATGGGGAATGAAATGTGCTTAGGCAGCCTTAGCCCTATTAGCTCATTCAGGCTTTGGGTGAGACATAGATAGGTCTGGCTCCTCCCTTGACAGGTTCCATTTGATTAGCATTTTGGCTTGTGGGAGCTAATGCAGGGTCTCAGTAGTTGAGCTGCAGTTTTTCATGGTCATTTATTCCTCAGGCTGATAAACTATGTCCACCTTGTTTAGTCCTGTTAATTATGTTCAGAAGGTATTTCACACATCTTTAAAATTCATTTTAAAAATATCTAATACCCACTAAGTCCTAAATAATCTCTACAAAACATAGATGAAAATGGTCTCTTAAAACCCTAACTCTTACCACTGAGTCTATGAGGTTAATATGAGATGGCCTCTTTCTTGTTTTTTCAAGCAGCCTAGACAGCCTGCATGGTTACTCTTCCTGGTTTACATTTCCACCAACATACCACTCATCTTTAAAAGAGTAACTTTTGTAACCATGTATGGGTCATTTCAGATGGTTCCACATTCCATTCATTCATTCCTTATACAGAGAGGGGCCATCTTGTCACTCACACATAAAGTATGGATTCTCTGGTCTGCATTTTTTAGATCTCCTGTATTGTTCCTTATATAGTTTGATGATCAGAAACTTGTAAATTGGCTTCTGAAGATGACGTTTACCCCAAAATAGACCTACATTATTACAGTGATAGGCCTTTTGCTTCTATTTCTATATTCCCTAAAATAGTCATGCTGTAGAAGAGGGAACCTGATCAGTTTACCTCACTACTAGGCCCAGGTCTGCTAATAAATTGGTGTATGCCTTTGAGTTAGACTTTTTATTTGTGTTCTGTGATGCAGTTTTATCACATGTAAAATGAGTGGATCGAGCTGGGCTTTAATTTAATAAAATCTTGTATATTTTATTTATGGTCCCCAGTACCTAAACTAATATGTGGCAAAACATAGATGTTTGCTGACTGAATCACTGTAGAAATAAACATTATGATGGTTTTTAATAATCCCTTTGCTTCAAATATTCTTTGATACAACAATAACTATTCCACTGAAAGTTCGTCCTCAGATCAGACACAACCCTGCCTCTGCATGCTGTCGTGGACTAAAATCTGTGCTTCAGCTGTTTACACTATTACAACCTACTACATAAAACACATTTTGGAACTAAGATTATGGACAAGAGTTCTTCAGTTCACCATCTGGATTTCTGAGGATTCGTAAAACTCCTGAAATAGAAGCAGTTTCGTGTGTTTGAGACTATATACGGGTCATTTTTAAGGAAACTGAGATAGCAGCAATTAAAGAGCTAAGAATCAGAAAACATGTCATCTGTAAGAAATGGCCCAGGACTCTCTGCAGAAAGGGCTGCATTTAAGGATGCAGGCGCCTGCTCAGCCTCTAAGGTGGAAGACAGGAGATGGTTTTGGTTTGCTGAAGGTTCTTGGAAGGGTCCAAGAAACCTTGGGACCGGTTGTATAGGTCGGGCAGCCTCAGGTTTACCTGGCGCGCCCCGGTAACTCCGTTCCTCTTAGGCTCAACACCTCGGTCTCTACGTCATGGGCATCTTCGTCCACATCTTCCTCATTCTCTCCTTCACCATGTTCATCGTCAAACGAGAAGCTGTGGTGGCTGAGGGGAGACAACAGTGACATGGTGGAATTGCTGCAGCTCTGAGGCAGTGGCGACCAACAGATAGACGTCGCCACCGCCCCCAGGGACCCGTCATGAAGGCGGAGAAGGAGGCCACGGAGACCTCAGACTCGGAACTGCAGTCCGCAGAGAACAGGATGCCAGGAGGGGAAGAAGCAACACTCCACGGCCACACAGCCCGCGTCTGGCCCGTCAAGTTCAAACCTGCTGAGCTGAGGTGGGGACTGCTCTCCCAGCAGGCCCCGGGCGCTGGGCCTGGCCAATCCGGGCAGGCCAGGTGCCGCGTTGCCATGGCGACGCAAGGAGGATGCGACGGCTGTGTCTGGGCCTATAGCGCGTGGCTTCCTCTCTGTCTGCCCTTCTTCCTGTGTCTGGAAGGTGCCTGTTGCTTTTGAACTTACTCAATTCTGCCTTTCTTCCAGCTGACACCTTCGCGGGGACCTGGGCTTTTTTGAGGTGTTGTTGCAGACCATTTGGTATTTGAAATAACGTTATTACTGAATAAAGCAACTCCTCTTAAAGGGAAAGAGGCAGAATTAAGGACTAACATCCACCCCCCACCCCAACACACACATAAAATCAGGATTATGTGCACCAGTCTTGATTTCCTTGAACAGGTCATGCTTTTTTGAGGATGAGGTAATTTAACTTTACAAGTGTATCCAAGAAAGCAGGTTTAGGTGGCATGGGGATGTAGCTCAGTGGTAAAGTGCTTGCCTAGCATGCATGGGGCCCTGGGTTCCATCCTTGCTACCAAAAATAATGCAGGTTTAGGACAATCTTTTAGTGTTTTGATACATCTTGTTTGCCTGGCGTCTTAAGGCAACTAGTCTGTCTACACCTGCGAATTGTTTTTACTTTTTTAAGCCTCTATTATGTGCTAAGCCTCTAACCTTTGCTAAGCACTGGGGTAAAAGCTGCTGTTACTCTAAATTCCTCATCTTTTGGTGGCGAAAAATTTAATTAAAATATGCTGTGATGTGTATTTTATGAGGAAAGAATATTTTGTGGGAACTCAGGGATTGGAGATGGGGATAAAGGTAGCAAGAAAGATGACAGACATTATAAAGCTGGATGCTTTATTTATACTGTTGTAAATTTAGCTCTGTCTAGTTCATAATTTGTATAACTGGTAATGTGAAAATGGACAGTGGCTAAAAATAGCACATAAAGTTGTTACTGATCAAAGAGTAATACACCATCCTTGATGAAGTTTAGATCTACAAAATTTGACACAGGACAATGAGATATGATAAAAATATTAACAATCAAAGACAATTCTGGAAGTAGAAGCTATAATAAAACATGATATGCCAGCTAGAGGCATGGAGCATGGGAGACCCTGAGTTTGATTCCCTTACCACAAAAAAAATAAATAAATATGCATGCTTAAAACTTCTTAAATGAAATATTTTTAAATTTTAGTAACAACAGTGAAATGAAGAAAATCAGAGCAATCCAAATGAGTAATAAATTGATCAAAGAATAAAACTTATTTAGTTGAGTTTTTTTCATTCTCTACCCTAATAATTCAATATTGGCATGTCTGGCTGAAACCTTTCATTAGAACATTTTGAGAATCAGTAATATCAAAAGACCCTAAACTGTTTTAGGACTTCACAAGGAAGAAAGCTTTAGGAGAAATTTCCCAACAAACCTAATGCAAGCATAGTGGAAAACTCACAGGTTTTATCTATGAAAGAAAAAAAAATTAACCAATGGTTTTTCTCTTAATAAATTTCCATAAATAAGCTGTTGAACTTTCTGATCCTAATTTACTCCTCTATAATATTAAGAAAATAATCTACATCACAGTCATACTATCTAATTAATCCTCAAAATTTCTAGTTCAGGATCTGACAGATTTAAAAGTAAATTGTATTACCTGAATGCCAAAGCTTTTGCACTGTAACTTTTTGGTATGGGAATTTAAGATATTATATACTTCCCTTCCTCCTTTAGATGTTTTATTTTTTAAAAAATGCTTTATAAAAAAATCCCTTTCCTTCATGCTTTAGGGTCATCATTATGACAATTACATTATATGTTAACAATACTTGAGACCCAAAGACTATGGGGCAATTCCATACTGTGGGTACACATATTTGAATGTAGTCAAGTCTTGTGGTCTCTTATACTGCCTTTACATTATTGGGGCCAAGAAGTCATAAAGAAGGGTATTAAAAGCATTTAAAGATTTTCCCAATAAGTTTTACTTACTAATGTCTTTTCTTACTACTCATTTATTTTCACTTTCATGATATATTTGAGATTTTTTTTTTTACTGGTTCTGTAACCTGTAAGTGAAGAATGACTTTTCCTTACAAATTCCTGTATGACATTGTACAAAAATCATGCCATTTTCAATTAGTTTTAAAAATAATTATTCCTAGACATTTACAGATGAAACAATATGTCTTGGATTGCTTCAAATAATCTAAGAGGCAGAAGGATTGAGGGGCTAGTGAATAAGGTGAAGATGAAACAGGGTTTATTGTGTGTTGTGGTTTTGGTGGTGGGTATGGTAAGGGGAGAGGGAGAGGGGTACCTAAACCATTCTTTTTATTGTGAAAATTTCAAACACATATAAATTTTAAAACAGGAAGAGGCATACACATTTACTAACACCTACAAAATGTGTCCAAAATTAAGAGGAACTAAGTTTTGATTGGGATCTAATTTGCTGTAGTTCAGGGATTCACTTAAATTTCATTAAACCCTTTGTTTTCTCATTTGTCCAAAGAGAGCTTGGAGATTGTAATACTACATTTCTAGGCAACTGACTACAATTAATATCATGTAGATATTTTTAATCATTTGCTTTTAAATAAAGATTAAATTGGTGGTATTCACTTATATTTCAAAATATGTTTTCCACAATATATTTCAGATTTAAGACAGGATAAAAGTTTTAAGTTTAAGTGTTCTTAAATATTGACAGATAACTATCAAACAATATTTTCTAATGGTTACTTCCAACATTTTTCCTAATACTGTCTTTTCTATTTAAAACTTTTTAAATTTGTCTCCATAATAGTTAATAAATGCATTAACATACTTAGTTACAAATTAAGGCAAAATATATTGCTCTCTAGAAACTTTAATAATTCAAAACATAGAGTAGAGTATTGTATTTCATACAATATATAGCACAGTTTACCACAGATTTTATATATCTGCTTTCTATTTTTTAAATGAATGAAAAGTTTTCAATAACTTGAATTTTGAGAAAACAAGTTTAATTAAGATTACTGCCAAGTTATGATTTAATATTTATCAGATGTTTAAATATACAAACTGTGATAGAAAATTTTAAAACTTGTAAATAGTTGGCCTTACAAAATTACAACACACTGTAAATACGTTCCTCCCACATTTTATACAAACTACATGATTTTGATATACAAAGATTCTGTTTTTACACTGACAATGTACAACCGAGATTATTTACAATGAAAAAAGTATATAAACCACAATTTAACATTCTGCTACTGGCAGCCACTATAAGAGGTAGCTTTAATTAAATGAAATGAACAGAAACCATGTTACCCAACTTGTGTTGTAAAAATAATTTACATAAGATAAAAATTCTTTATATGCACAGTATGTACAGTTTAATTATTAAACTGTAATCTAGCTTAATTTTTTAGTATATCCAGGATAATAATATGGCAGTAGGTTTGCTATTTAGTACATTGTTCAAAAAACATATTGAGCAATTATAACTTTAAGACTCCACAAAAAAGCATGGCAGAAGACCCTATATGAGAATCAGGTAAAATTTTTAATTTTCAAAGACATAGGACTAAACCTTATCCTTCCCCCTCCCCCCACCACTTAATGATATGTCTGTCTAGTGTAACAAGAACTCAGCATATGAACTATTGAATAGGTTTTTTTGTAAGTCATGGTATGGGAAAATTTTATTGAAGCTTCCAAGTAATAACATAAGTTTAAGAGAATCCAGTTCACTAAGAAATAAATTTAAGTGCTTTGTGTTATATTTATTTTCAGCTTCCTCCAATTAAAAAAAATGACCCCAGTTTACTTTTTGTATAATCCATACTGTAAATAGATGACATAAGAACAAAACTGGAAAATATCAGTAGAACCAATGATATTAAGAAGCATTCATTAATGGGAACATTACATGGAGCCATCAAATCCCTTAGGTACTATTAAAATCTCATTAGTAAGTAGTGTAGCCAAAACTACTTAAACTAACACATCAATTAGCCATTTATTTTGTACTAGTAATATAATTGCAAAACACTGAAAATCATGGTAAGCATAATAAAGCAATGTAAAATGACCCCAAACAAATGTACTGATTTTTTTATTCTAACAGCTGTTAATATGGTTTTTAAAACATCTTCAGGTTTATATAGATTTATAAAGCAATTGAACAAAATTTGTGATTCTCATGTAAAAGTGGAAATAGAAAACAATGATACCTATGGGTACTCTCACAGTTCTACTTGGGAGACAATCCCTTTTTTGGCCCTGTAGTAAGTTGTCCTGAGATTAATGATCAAATATTAAGTAAAATTAGCAAGACGTTTTTGTCAGTTATATAAAGTCACATTTTGAACTACCTTTTTTAAAAATATTAACAGCTGTCCTTTATCTTGTGCTTAATTCAGAAATAGGTATAAATTTGCTCCTTATGGATCTAAAAAACCTAAAAGTTATATTGCTATACCACACCCAAAATCCTTTTCAAGTTCTGTTTTAAATAGGCCACCATTCCTTGGACATTGCATTTTTCACCAATTAATAATTTAGGCACCTGTTCTTTGAAAAATATCAGATTTGAGAAATAAACTGCCACCTTCCCTTCTATGTGACACCAGGCAGTGATTACAGAAGTGCTTCCCAGATGAAAGAACAGAATAGGGTTCACTCTATAAACACTGTGAATTTGGTTGATGGGGGAAACAGTTACAAACACAGTAGTTCAGTCTTTACCTCTTGGTAGATCGCTTTTTTTTGTTTGTTTGTTTTATTTTTTTAATTTTTTTTGCCATTTCACCAAGATTTTATTAAGTTCACTTAAATTAGTTTTTCTTTTTGATTGGTATTGTTTTATTTTTATTTTTATTTTTTATTGGTTGTTCAAAAATTACAAAGCTCTTGACATATCATATTTCATACATTAGATTCAAGTGGATTATGCCTCTTGGTAGATTGTAATCATAGCACACCAAAGGGAATCCTGGACTCTGATAGAAGCAGGCTTGTCCACACACCTGCACTTGGTCAGAACTGTCTGAGATAAAGGAGTCTTCTTCATCTGCATAGTCAGAGTGGGCTGACTGTGTGCCACAATCAGACCAATATTTCACTGGTCTTTGGCAAGAAGCCACTGCCAATGCAGGACAGCTGTGTGATTTTATTAAGTGTTTGCATGATACTGGTTTTGTCAAAAGAAAAGATTCACAGCAGTCACATACAGTCAGGTTACCCTGCAAGTGTGAGTACATGCCACAGTCATAGTAGAAATCCTGTTCCACACAACCACCTTGGCTACTGATGGAAACTGAAACTGATCCACTTTTCTTGGTAATGTGTCACTTCAGTAACTTCCAGTCTTCTTTAAATTTTGGATTGAAGAAAACATACAGGACCAGATTAAGGCAAGCAGGCAATGGGAAAAATATCAGAGTAACAGACTACATTATTTCAGGACTGATAGAGATTGTAGTGGTAAATGGTGCAAATGAGAAAAATGCAACAGGGCAAAAAAAGATGGAATTGATGAAAATTAGCCAAGCAACATGCTTAATCATGCTAGATTGTGAGTTTTCTGAGAGGTCTTCTTTTTCCAAGTTGCAGTAAAGTTTAGTGTAGATGATGGCCATTAATAAAAATGCTAGTGAGTTTAACAGCACTAAAATCACAGTAAATCCTAATGATGGCGTCTCTCCTGTGGGAAATGGCAAGCACAAGGGTGATGCAGAATATTCCCCTCTATGGAAAAGGGGGAAACCGCCTGATACTTCAGCACCCAGAAAAGCAAAATGGGCCGCAATCCGGAACTGCTTGAGATGATTGCTTTTCCCATTTTTCATGATATTTTTTGCAGATAACCTTCTTTTAACAGCTGCTAACATTAATAAATATATGGCACTTTCTGAGGAAAAAAATGTAAGGAACACAGCTGCTTTGCAGCCACTGCCAGTCTCCCACCAAATGCCAAATTTAGCAAATCTGCCCCAGGATACGACATCAAGAAAAGTTAAGATGCCAGTATAGATTCCCATGAATAAGTTAGACACAGAAATCAAGCCTATGAACAACTTGGAGGAAGGGAGTGATGTACAAGATGTGAAGGTTTTTAAAATGACTAGCAGGTTGAAAAACAATGCAACGAAGAAAATGAACCACATGGTGGGATGTATCATCCAGCTTCCCAGTAAATATTCACGGGGCTTAAAAGCACCTAACATTAAAAAGAAACAGAAACATGAAAGACAATTTAGAAAATACCATATTTTATTTAATATTCTTGATAGAATGACTAATGATGGTTGAATCTAGAATAAATCACCTACCTAATTGAATTGAACCAAACTGAAAAAAATAAATATTGCTTTTAAGATATTTCAGTCACAGACTAGGCTACTTTAAAAATTAAGCAGCTTAATATCTTGGGGTAGCTGGCACACACCTATAATCCCAGGGACTGAAGAGGTTTAAGCAGGAGGGGATGGCAAGTTCAAGGCCAGCTTCATCAAATAAGCAAGATCCTGTCTCAAACTAAAAACATAAAAAGGGCTCCAGGGAGGGTACTTAGTAGTAAAGCTCCCCAGGGTTCAATCACCAGTACTGAAACAAAACATAACCAGGATAACTTTCTTTTATTATTTGGTAAGGCCATATAGAGATATTTCCAAGAAATTTTCTACATTTTTTTTTACTTTATTCTTTTTTTAAATATTTTTTTTAGTTGTAAATGGACACAATATCTTTTTTTTTATGTGGTGCTGAGGATTGAACCCAGTGCCTCACACATGCCAAGCAAGCACTCCACCACTGAGCTATAACCCCAGCCCTCTACTTTTCCTTATACTAAATATACAAAGCACAGTATCTACCAAATAAAGTTACTTAAAATATTGAGGGTCTGGAATCAGATGGTTCATAACTTGCTACTCTTACCTTAAAAAAGCCACTTAAGCCTAATAAGTTGCATTTTCTGATATGTAGATAATAATGCCTACTTAATACAGTTGACTGCTTAAGTAAATTTGCATACATAAATACTTAAGCAGGCTTCTGGGCACATACTGGAACTTTAGTAAATATTAGCTTTTTTTTCTTCCTTCCTTATCCCTATGTACTTCATTTTTAAAAAAAATATTCATATTAGTTGTTGATGAACATTTATTTGTTTGTTTGTTTGTTTATATGTGGTGCTGAGAATTGAACCCAGTGCCTCCAACATGGCAAAAGCTTTACCATTTACCACTGAGCCATAACCCCAGCTCTCTATATATTTTATAACTGTATATGTATGTATATACACAGATTTGTAACATTTTAAACCCAGTTTCTTATGGCATTTAACAGCAAACTGCTGAAGTTGGTTATGGTAGATAATCAATGTTAAATATTCATACAAAGCTTGGCACAAAACAAAACCCCTATATAATAGTAAAACATATATATATATATATATATATATATATATATATATATATATATATATACACACACACACACACACACACACATACTTATATACATACATATATAGGATCGCAAGAATGCACTTAGTAGCTGAATTGCTGGTTCTAATAACTGACTTTGACATGCTGGTAATGTCGCAAATAAAAAATATTTCATTTATAATTAGGAAGTGAAAATGTTTGACTATAAAGAGCAAGATAACTATGTATTATGATTGCCTAAAAGATGTTTTAACTTTCCGAACTGTCATGAAATTTGACATATACAATAGAACTACAGTTCTGCATCATTTATCTGATTTTCAATGAACACAAAATTTTTAGTCAAATTTCTTTTCACTCTGAACCGTCAGGAAGTGCTAGAATGAAAGTTCTTTCTCACATTTTATTTGCGGGGAGGGTAGTATAGGGACTAACCCCAGGGGTGTTCTACCACTAAAGTATATACCCAGCCTTTTTCACTTTTTATTTGGAGACAGGATCTCTCTAAATTGGCAAGGGTCTCATTAAGTGGCTGACACTGGCCCTGCACTTGCAGTCCTCCTGCCTCAGTCTCCAGAATGAACCCAATTATAGATGTGTCCAGTACTAAAAAAATGCTGTTTCCTGCCAGGCAAAATGGCACACACCTATAATCCCAGAGGCTCTGGAGGCTGAGGCAGGAGGATCATGGATTTAAAGCCAGCCTCAGCAACTTAGCAAGGCCTTAAGCAACTCAGTGGAACCCTGCCTCTATAAATAATATATATAAAAAAGGGCTGAGACTGTGGCTCAATGGTTAAGCACCCCTGGGTTCAATCCCCAGTACCACCATCCCCTCCAAAAAGTATGTTGTTTCCTTCTCACTGATCATCAGTTCTGTGTAAAATCTCCAACACTTGAATCATTCATGGGAAAAAGAGTAAACTGCACTCCTAACTGTCAAAAATTAATATCTGCACAATAAAATAAATTACATAAATGATTCATGCTAGTTGCACTTACTCATCTGTTAAAATTAAGTTTGTTCTCCTTCTCCACACAAGGAAATGGGTTAAATATTCAAAGCATACATACATAGACCCTTAAGAAGCTCACAATTCAGCATCAGTTATTAGTGAATTCACAGCGCTGATGATTCTAAGTTATAAAATTAATGGCCAACCCAGGCATGGTGGCACACACCTGCAATCCGAGTGGCTCAGGAAGCTGAGACCAGAGGATTGTGAGTTCAAAGCCAGCCTCAGCAACACTGAGTTGCTAAGCAACTCAGTGAGACCCTGTCTCTAAATAAAATATTAAATAGGGCTGGGGATGTGGCTCAGTGCCTGAGTGCCCCTGAGTTGAATCCCTGTTACCCCGTCACCCTCCCTACCCCCAAAATTAATGGCCAGGTCATCCTGTGACATCATACTAATAGGAATCTGTTTGGTAGCACCTGATTTAACAAAAAATATTTAAAATCTTGCCTTTATGGTAAAAGTATAAATCAAAGTTCTCTGGTAGGCAAAGCAGAATATGACATTACAATCAAGTAAACATTGGAATCATTTAATAACTTTCCTAAAACTACAACTTCAATGAATTAAATAAGAAATAATAGACAAGATTGCATTTAAAAAAATTATAGGTCCATGCTTATAATCCCAGTGGCACAGGATGCTAAGGCAGGAGGATCACAAGTTCAAAACTAGCTTCAGCAACTTAGTGAGGCCCAAAACAACTTAATGAGACCCTTCCTCAAAATGAAAAAGTAAGACAGGTTGGTGATGTGGCTCAGTGGTTAAGAAACCTTGGATTCAATCAATACCCAAAAATAAAATGAAATAATAATAATAATAATAATAATAATAATAATAATAAGAAGAAGAAGAAGAAGACTGGGGACAAAGCTCAGTAATAAAGCACAAGCTTTGCATTTTGGAGGCCCTGGATTCAATCCCTGGCACTACAATAAATAAAGAATAATATAAAAACAAAAAAATTATGGACCTGTGACTTACTTCAGAACTAGTTCTAGACCTAAAGGACCATCAAGAAATTCCCTCTCCAACTTGATGTACATGACCCTCCCCTGCAAGAGCTTGTTAATATGCAGATTCTGATTCAGTGGTATGAGCTTGAGATTCTGCAAGAGATGCTGGTACACTGACCACACTATGAATCAGAAGGCCTTACAGGATCATCTAGCCCCACTCTTATAAAATAGAAATAACATCCATTGCCAGGAAGATTAGATATATTTGCCCAATGTTTACTTAAAGTAAAATATTACAGCCAAATGGGTTGATCATTACCTGTTGGGGGTGTACAATGGATAATTATTTGACTATGCTCTTCATTTTCAGCAGTGCTGGTGACATTTGCTGCATCAGTGGTACATGAATATACAACAAAGTATGTTGAATTAAAAGTGGGCAGCTCAAAAGAACCAAATGTTCCCACAATTTTCTCTCCCCTGCATGATGTTAAAGTTCATTGTATACAAATGTGGCTTTATAACACATTAAATATGCCAGTAACACAGGAAAGGCCATTTTTCTCACAGACCTCGTATTTATCCTTCCCAAACTGATTACAACACATGCATTTTGATTAATGCCTTAGGGAGTGTTCTGTTTCTAAAGGTTCATGTACTTGCCTTTTTCCTTTGTCACACTATGGTATCTTGAAGGCTGTTATCTTCTATGTTTAAATTTGCATAAGAGTCACAGCCCCAAAATGCACAGCACTGATAAGCATATGGTACTGATAAAGACCTGGGGGAAAAATGTAAAATACACTCTGAGTAGCAACTTCATAGACATAATTTTGTTTTGTAAAAAGCATTTTAATCTTTGAAAAACCCCAACCTACGTGTCAGAAAAGTCTAAGTATCATATAATTTAGTCTTGACAATTTATCCTCTAGGAACCTTATCTATGTTATACACTCTGGTAAAGCTCATAAAAATGATCATAAATATACACCACAAACTTTCTCCCTTTCAATGAGGTGTCTCTTATGAAAGGTGAATGCAAATCAAGTATATATAAAGTTTCATGATAATACTGCAATTTAAAGTAAAACTGTTGCCAGGTGCAATGACACAGGCCTATAATCCAAACTGTCATATCTAAAACAGTTTTTTTGGTCAATGATTTCTCCAGCCCTAACAATGATTCTATGGGGTGCCTGACATCCTCTCATGAAATACCATTTCTACTTAAAGCAGGTAGTATTTCTACCCCCAAACACTGGCTTTGGCTTCTCATAAGCCAAAGCCCATTAGAGCCCAGGATATTTTGGGGAAACATGCTAGAGACAGTGGTACAAGAAATTTATCTGGTTTAAGAGAGAGCCCCGGGCAGATGAGGTGGCACATGCCTGTATTCCCAGCTACTTGGAAGGCTAGGCTAGGAAGATGGCAAGCTTAAAGTTAGCCTATACAACTTAGTGAGACCATATCTCAATATAAATCCTTTTTAAAAGGGCTGGAGATGTAGCTTAGTGGTAGATTGCACATGCAAGATCCTTGTTCAATCCCCATACTCATATATTATATATATGAGTATATATATATATATATATATATATATATATATATATATATATATATATATATATATAGAGAGAGAGAGAGAGAGAGAGAGAGAGAGAAAATCTGTAGGAAGCCTGTATATTCCCTTTCCTTAGCTAATTCATGTGGTTAAACCAACTCCAGTTGGCTTCTCTGATTCTTCAGCCCAAACATTCACACTGGGTCAAGCAGGGAGGCAGAAATTTATGAGGGATAAACGCATCCTCCCTGCCATCTGGAGCCACCCCAATTCCTGTGAAACCTCCTAACATAGCCCTCTCCCCATCAGTCCTACTCAGTTAAGTGCTGTCTTGTTCTAAGCACTCAATTTGAGAAAGAACCTCCTTCATTGGCCTCTCACATGCTTTGATTATCTCTTTGATGGGTATAAATGGTCTTTAACTTGTCCAGCTCACACATCTGGTAAGTGGCAGAGCTGAAGGTTTGGACATTCAGGCTTTTAACCACCAAGTTTAATGCCATATACCATCTAGCCTCATCAAACTAAAAAAAAAAAAAGCAAAACAAAAAAATAGGGCCCTGAGCCAAACCAAAAAAAAAAAAAATGAAATCCCACTCCATATTTTATACTTGGCCTTGAACACACCTTGTAAGTATTGCTGAGAAATAAAGTTGATGGTGCCAATTTTGTAGAGTCTGGTAGTCATTTGCACTGCTCACCAATGACTTCTGGCTCTTCACCTTCTGGGAACCTGCAGGATTGCACTTCCAGGTCACGTGACTAGTCCTGACCAAAGAGTGTGCATGGAAGGAGTTTGTGCCATTCCTGGGTGGAGCATTTAATGCTAGTGAGAGATGAGCCTGAGATATGTCTCTCTGATAGGAAAACAATAATGCCCATTAAGATGTTTTCTCCATTGAGCAGAGCCCTCTACCAAACTATCATGGTCGCATAATGTGAGCAAAACACAGATCTTTTTGATTTTAAGCCATTGAAATTTGGGGGTTAATATCTATCATAGCCTGCTGTAGTCTATCCTGACTGATTTAACTAGCCTCCTATATCCATAGTTCAACCAGTTGAGGATCAAAAACTTTCTTTAAAAAATTTCTTTGAGGGCTGGGGCTATAGCTCAGTGGCAGAGTGCTTGCCTAGCATGTGTGAGGCACAGGGTTTGATCCTTACACTGCATAAAAAATAAAATAAAATAAAATAAAATAAAGGCATGCTGTTCATCGACAACTACAAAAATAAAAGTAAAAATATTTTTTTAAAAAAACTGCATTTATGGGATAGGGTGTAGCTCAGTGGTAGAGCACTTGCCTAGCATATGTGAGGCACTGGGTTTGATCCTCAGTCTCACATTTTAAAAAATAGATAAAACAAACAAGTAAAATAAAGGTATTGTGTCTATATGCAACTAAAAATATTTTAAAAATTGCATTTTTACTGAACATGTATAGACATTTCTTCTTGTCATTATTTCCTAAACAATACATTATAACAAGTATTTTCATAGAATTTACATTGTACTATTTTTATAAGTAATTTAGAGATAATTCAAAATATACCAAAAATAAGTATAGGTTATACAAATATTATGCCACTTTGTATAAAGTGTTGAACATCCATGGATTTGAGAGTCCAGGAGAGGTTCTGAAACCAGATTCTCAAGGATACTGAGGGACAACTGTACATACAGTATGATTGTTTACTCATTGATTCAACCATTTTTCTGCCCAAGAGTGAAAGCTCAAGCCAAAGTCCTGAAGGTCCTAGTTTAATACATCTGGGATGCGGAACAGACCTGTGCAGCTTTCTGGTACACCCAAGTGATTCTAATAGTCTAGTAAGGCTGAGATTCCTGCATGGCTAAATCTTGTGATGATAGATTAAAATATGGTGTCTACACTTGAGGGCTACCTAGACTGAGAGGACAAGCTCAGAGCCAGAATAATCACACTACTAACAGGGTAAATGACCTGAAATATTCAAAAGTAAGTAAGAATACATAAGCAATTGATGAACAATAAAGCTTTACATGTAATAGAAAGTAGATATGCTTCTTGGAAAATCCATTCATCCCATGTAATAGAAAGTAGAAATGCTTCTTGGCAAATCCATTAATCACATGTAGTAGAAAGTAGAAATGTTTCATGACAAATCCATTCATCACATGTAGTAGAAAGTACAAATGCTTCTTGACAAATCCATTCATCAACTCTGTGACTCCAGACCAGGTACCCAAGCTGTCAGTTTAACATGTAGACTATTATCTGTCACTATGCTTCCAGTTATGTAAAACAAAGCTTAAAAAACCTCTAAAGATGTGGCCCAGGGTCAAAATAGTTCGTACATGGCTGAATTGGACTCCAGATCCAGGCTTTTATCTATCTAGGGCCCAAGGCCTTGACTGATTCATTTAAGGCCCCTGCTTCTCTTTCAGTTTTCTCTCTTTTCTCCCTTTATCTTGAACCATGTATTCTGGCTGCATTAAACTGCCTGTCACTGCATGCCCACACCATGCTACTTACTACACACTACAGTGCTTTGACTCCTGCTGTTGTGTCTGTCTGGCATGCCTTACTTCAATTCTCACCACCTTGTTTCTGAACCCCAGCCAGGTCATTGAATACGTGATTGGGTTACCCAATCCCTGGTGCTATGACTGCCCCCATGAGCACATTCCTTTACTGGCTCACTGAGCACCTCTATCATTAGATTCCAGTTGGGTCTCAGTTTCTTTTCTCTGAGTCATGTAACTAGCATTGGGGACACTGTGCTAAAGCACCATCCATAGCCCCATGCATGCTTATTACTTCAGCTAAATCAAATCCCTGCAACCCAGAAGACAGATCCTTCCAACAAGACCACACAGTATCATATTTATGAAAGGCCTTTGTTTTCTTGTAGTTTTGTGATCACTGTACAATTCTCCACCTTTGTGAATCTCAGTTGTCAGATGTAAAATGGACTAATGGGAGTACCTGCCTCACAGTTGTGAGAATTTATTAAGATGAAAACTTAAGTGTCTTGCCTGTTCATAAGGAAGATGTGAACTAAACCCCAACCACCTTGGTTGTTATGAGTATCTTCTTATTAAACCACTGCTATTATCCCTACTCAGCATGACCCAAAGACATCATCATTAATATTATCACTCATATATCCCACCAAGTCTTAGTGACTGTGCTAAACATTCCTTCCTAGAATGTATAGTATTCTCAGAATCCTCAAAATGAGTTCTTCACATTCTTGTGATGGTTCAGTGTCCCAATCATGAATTATCTCCCTGTTACCTCCAGGAAGCTGCCCAGTGCATTCTCAGGAAGTCTGTGGCTACTAAACAGTTGCATTCAAGCTCTTTGGATATGGCTAAGAAAACATAGGTTCTCCTTAGGCTCCCACTTTCACTGACATTCTCCCCACTATGGGTGTTTCCAGTTCATTTATGGTCAGCCCAGGCCACTGTGTAGATGTCCCCCCACCTCTCCCTGCAAGAGGGTCAGGGTGGCAGTCAAACAGTTCTGTAGACTTCTGGAATCATTGATAACTCTAAAAGGAATAATACCTGCACCAAGCTTATTTTCTTTCTTACTAGAAGGAACTCAAAGAATGGGGATTTCAGTTGGGAATAATAATACTCCATAGGCCCTCAGAGAGATCTAATCTTGTTTCCCTTCCTTCCTCATTTTTCACATATCTGAAGCACAGTAGGCAAAATTTGGGTTTTGGTGAGGCATTCCAGTTGAGGTTCCCTGTTGAACAAGTCCGGGCTGTTTTAGAAGGATGGGAAAACAGTTAATTTTCCCACACATCAGAACAGGCAACCTATGAGGGAAACCAAAGCTCAAGCCACAAAATAAAGAAAAATGTAAATTTGGCTTTTCTGATTAAAAGGATTCTGAAGACCCAAGTTGATTCAGCGGTGTTTGCTGAGACCCCACACTGAGATGAACACTCAGGGAGTCTGTGGAAAAGGAAATAGACCCTCATTTGTAGGAAGAAAAGGAAGCAGCACTTATGTTGGGATTGTTGGAATGAGAAGAGACCAGAAATCAATAAAGAGATAAAGAGTAGCCCAAGAGGCAGTTTGCCTTCAGGGAGGCCAGTGGCCAAAGTGAGAGGACCTCAGAGTGGAAATTTTCCCCAGAGGACTGGAGCAAGAAATAACTTTTTTTTTCAGAACCATGTTGACAAATAACTGCTTAAATAAATTTTCAATCCCATATCATCTGTCTCATTTGGCTGGAACAATAAGTTTACATTCCACAGCCTGGGCTGACCCTTCTGCACCCCACTGCCAATAAAGCATAAAGAGTGTGATTAGTTCTTTTTGCATGAAGAAGGACCATTAAATCAGTTGGCTTCTATTTTATGTAGCTTCTTACAACATTATCTAGCAACCTATCTTGTGTTCTTGTGTCAGGCACAATTGAGGAACATTTTTCACAATTTAGCAATATGTAAGCAACAGCCTTTTAATTAAAAAAAAAGAAAAGGAAAAATGAATTCCACAGTCACAAGTAAGGAAAGAGGACATTTGGTGGGTGCAGTAGTGCAGACCTGTGATCCCAACTACTTAGGAATCTGAGGCAGCAGGATGGAAAGTCTGAGGCCAGTTTCAGCAACTTACTGAGACCCTGATGCAAAATAAAATAAAAAGGGCTGGGGTTGTAGCCCAGTGGTAGAGTACCCCTGAGTTCAATCCCCAGTACAAAAAAAAAGAAAAAGAAAAAATATGGTGTTAGGATGAACACTGTGGTGATGAATTGAAATTAGTAGTAAAAATATGAGCTAAAGATTTTTGAAGAAAGGAAAAAGAAAACAAAAAAAAAGAGATGTATGTGTATGCATGCATTTACAGATTTAACATAGTTCCAAATTCTGAACACTAAGAAGACTTAAAACTTTTTTCCATAGCAATGAGCAGGACAGATCTCCACCCAGATATGGCTTCTAAATACCATTCTCCAATAATAGAGACCAGGTCTCTTTAAGAAATGGTTGATCCCAGAACTGGAGCAGGGAAAATAATCCTGGAACTCGTTGTGGTGGCAGAAAATAGAGACATGCTTAATAAGGAATAGGGGATTGATTTTTTTTAAAATTGGTACATTACAATTACATTTATCAGGAGGATTTATTGTGACATATTTGTAATGCATTCAGCATAACTTGGTCACTATGATAGGGACTTATTGAAAGGATACAGGAAACAATCTGAAAGAGTTCCCAACAGCCAAGTTAGAAGAATTTGAGCAAATAAATAATGATAATATTTGATTATAAATCATAGAATTAAATATATAACCATAGCCTATATGAATAGAAAAAAAATAGGAAATAAAAGAATAGAGAAAGAGCAAGTTGTTTCCTTAAAGAGAATTACAGTTCATAAATAAAAAAGGATGAGGGAAATAAAAACAAAATAACATTTAGGAGACCATAATAATAACTGTTATGGATAAGATCTGTGAATGGATGCCAAAATTTAAGTGAGCAAAAGCAAAGTTGTTTTTTTTTTTCCTCTACTACTGGGAATTTAACCCAGGGCCTCACCAATGACAGGCCAGTTTCCTACCACTGAGCCACATCCCCTAAGTGAGTAAAAATTGAGGTAGAAATAAGATATTCTCAAGGTATCTCCCAAAATATATTTATTAATGACAAAGAGAGAAATAGTAAGTTCATAGTAAGAAATCCAAAAAGCATCACATTAATCAAATAATTGAAATTAATATTTCTCCTAACCAGTCATGCTGATGTGTTCTTCTTCCCACCAAATAATTCCATAAGGACCTTTCACCTCTGTGACATTTCCCTATAAAACCCATAACTCTGCCCAGTCATAAGTAAACACCAAACCCAAGAGGAGAGATCTTGTACAAAACATATGACCAGCATCTTTCTAAAGGGTCACAGTCATAAAAGACTAGGAGAGACCGAGGCATTGCCAGAAATTTGAAGAGAGTAAGGCATCATTATGACTAAGTGCAACACAAGATCCCAGACAGAAACAGGATCTTAAAGGAAAATTGGTGAAATTCAAATAAAGTCTATAGGTTAGTTGATAGTTTTGTACCCAGTTTGATGTCTTTGTTTTGATCATTATACTATAGTTCTTTATTTATGTATTTGTATTGGGGATAGAAACAAGGGGTGCTTTTACACTGAGAGAAATCCCAAGCCTTATTTAGTTATTTATTTTTTTATTTTGAGACAGGGTCTTGCTAAGTTGCTTAGGGCCTCGCTTACTTGCGAGGCTGGCCTCAAGCTTTCAATTCTCCTGCCTCAGCTTCCTGAGTTGCTGGGATTACAGACATGCACCATTGTGCCCAACCTATTTAATCTTTTTAAGAGTCAATATTAGAGGAAACTGGGTGAAGGGACTGTGGGAAAATTCTGTGGATTTGTAGAGGGGAGAAGGAAACTTCCAACAGCACCAAGACAAAACTAATAAATGAATATGTATTTTCTAAGATAACCCATTAAAGGTTATTTTTTATTTAGGTTGAACAAACAAAAGGTTAAGGTTATTTTGTCATAATCATAATATTGTACAACTCATGGGATTTATTTTGATAATTTTATATTGCTGAAAAATTGGTATATTACCTTAATTATTTATATTTTTTTTGTTAATAACTAGTTGCTAGTTATATTTAGTATATAGTGGGCATGGTTTGGCCACCATTCTTTGATAAAATCAATCATTTAATCATAAATATGGCTTAAGAATCCTAAACTGGACGCTTACTGAGGCTGGGGTATTAGTGGCAAATATTGAAGTATGAAAACAATAACAAGGACTTTGGAAAATGTTTACTTTTCTCTCTCTTTCACTGATTGATACAAGAATCTATCTATATGTCTATCCATTTATTTATTACATGTTTAATTGGAGATTGAAAAGGCAATTTGATATTATAGCTTTTTGTATGACAAGGGAGGAAACAGTCACCTTGTAATCTATGGAGGTCTTGAAGATGTGTGTTCTGTCATCTCAAGTCATCAAGATCTGAACCATTTGCTATTTGGGAACTGAGGCAATTTACTTATTTTTTTCTGTTCCTATTTCTCTATCTGAAAGGTAGCAATAAATATAACAGCTTGTTTATAGTATTTTCCATTAGTTTTAAATAAATGATGTGGAGACAGCTAACATGTAGTCAGTGCCCAACAAAAATAGCAACTCTTACCACTGTCATCCATCTTGTGGTCCTTTGTCATCATATCACAACAGTGCTGTAGGATCAGAGAAATTTAATCCCTGACAGTATCATTGATTCTCTGTGATCTAAATTGTGACAGCTAATCTTTTTGGGTTTGATTTGTCATAAATAAGTTGGTGATGAATGGTTCCTTTCCTGCACAGATGTTTGAAAAATTTTATGCATAGTTCATACACTGTTGGGTGATATTTTTGGAACACATTCTACTTCAGCTATTTGAAATGTTATTACTAACAGCCTCCCACATTGTCTTCATGACACCTATCTTATCTAACTTTTCTTATTATTTTCACTTACATCAGAAATTTCTTTCTAACAAATATTTACTCTTGTCACATTACTTCAGATGTAACTTTAGGATAAAAATACAAACAAAAAAGAAACTAACAAATATAATGAATTCCTTTTGTTAGTCAATAAGCTAAACATACTATAGAACTTCTCTAAGTTAGTTCTTCCAGTGATTCTTTAGTATAGGTGATTGTTTCCCGATTTTAACAGCTGAAGAGATGGGCAGAAGTAAGATGAATCATGTTCTAGTGGCATCATCTTCTTTTTCTTATTCAGACTTAATGAAGAATCTCTCAGTGATTTTCTGCTCCTTGCAACTTAGAACTTAACATGCTTTTATGTACTGAAAGTAAATACTAAAAATAAAAGCAATGTCATGTTACACATCTTTATTAAGGGAATATTATAATAAAAATCCTAAGTATCAGCAGTCAGATATAAGGTAAAAAAATCTTTTTAATATCTGCATCAGTAATTCTGGGAATAATTTGAAAAAGTGATCTAAGAATTTGAAAAAAAGCTACAGAAATTCACGGAAATAAATAGCACTGTTATTATTTTTGTGGAAAAAATAAACACTCAGAATATTTTGAATTAATAAGGAAGTTATAAAGTTAAGCTGGAAAGGATAATACTTAAATAGTTTAAATTTAACAAAAACATTTGTATAGGATGCATAAGTATTATCAAGTATAACTAATCATAATAGAGATAGCTAGAAAATAAAAAATGAGTAGTTGCTACCAAATATTTAACTGTATCATGATACTATAGTAAAGCATTTTAATGTGGACGCAAGACAAGATAGCAGATCTATTATATGAGAGTAACAATGGAGACCTAGAAAATTTCAAATTCTTAAAAAATGAATCTGATAAATTAATTATAGAACTTGAAATTTTTATACAATTAACTTCATTTCTAGAAATCTTGCCAGAAGTTACAGAAAAAAAGTTGTGACAACTTAAACAGTAGAACACATTGTATATTCAAGTTTTTACAGGCATGACACTAAGCACATTGCAGCAGAAGAACAAGCTATAGGTAAATTCTTCTCAGTGACATTATCACATTTATCTTTTGTATAACTGCATAAGCATCTCAATAAAGTTTACAATCAATGCACAATTAAAGAAGGCTGACAGTAATTTTTATGCAATTTTTCATTGGCCATATTTAGAAATGTAATTAATATATAATTTGCCTACAATAAATATAACATTAGCATTTCAACTATTTTGCAGAAATATGACTTCTGTCTCAACACCGTGAAAACTTTAAAAAGCTTAGTATAATCCTTAAAGCATTTATTCATATACATATATTCATATACAATAAGCAATGTAACTAACAATAGCTGCTATTGTTTATGTTATTGCTGTAACTGTTCCACTGAGTATATATCATGAAAGCTCTCAGACTTAGGAAGGTGATCTTCATGCTATAGGCAATGAGAAATCTTGAAAGACGTTTGAGCGTGGAAACAAATAAATAAAATCAGGTTATTTAGGTCATTAATAAGGCAAGTTAGGAAGACGATCTGAGAAGGGGAGAGTGGAGAGAAGAGCAGGAAAAAACTTAAGGATCTGATATAGTTTTTAAAGCATACAGGCAAAGAGAGTTAGGTATTGAGATGTCAGAAAAAATGGAAAACTATGTGATTGAGAAAGTACCAGTAGGACTCAGAGGATACTGAGACACTTGTGGGAGGTTGGGAGAGTGCTAGAGAGTTTCTAGACTGAGTATCTGAGAGAGAAACATAATGAGCCACACAGAAAAAAAAATAGTTAATTATCAAGGAGAGGTTGGCATTCAACTCAGGATATGCATTTCTCTGCAATGCTAAGAAAGCAAAGATTGAACTCTATGGAAGGATGAAGTGCAATCACCTCTTTTTGATTTTCAACTATGTCACAGCAAGTAGGAGCTCAAAAGTTATTTTGAATGAATAAGTGAATCAGCAAAGGAAAGAGCAAGTGGGTGAAAAAGCACAGCAGACAGTGTAATAAATGCAGATTTGGAGCCAGAGAGAAAGATCTGCCTAGAGGCAAAGAATCTGGAGCATCAATTCAATTCTGTCATAATGTGAGTGAAAATCCTATAGGTGAGAGGACATAGGAAAAAGGTCAAAGTCAAAAAACTGAGCCCTGCTGGGCACAGTGGGGCAAGCCTGTGATCCCAGCAATAGAAAGGCAGAGGCAGGAGGATTGCAATTTCGAGGCCAGTGTCAGTAACTTAGTGAGGCCCTGAGCAACTTAGTGAGAACTTGTCCCAAAATAACAAAATAGGGGCTGGGGACGTGGCTCAAGTGGTAGTGCGCTCGCCTGGCATGCACAGGGCACTGGGTTCGACCCTCAGCACCACATAAAAATAAAATAAAGATGTTGTGTCCACCAAAAACTAAAAAAAATAAATAAATATTTTAAAAATAACAAAATAAAAAGCGCTGGGAATATGGCTCAGTGATTAAGTGCCTCTGAGTTCAATCCCTGGTATGAATGGATGAATGAATGAATGAATAAATGAATGAATGAATGAATACTGAGCCTGAGGAAGCCTGAAAGGCCTGAAAAGTGATCGGAGACTAAAAATAATACAGGGTATGGTGTTATCTGAGGCATGTGCTAGTGAGTGCCAAGGAAGCTAAGGGGAAAGAATATTTCAGAAACAAAAAAATGTGTCTAATGCTTTAGGGTGTTAATAAAAAGATTGGCAAAATGTCCAAGCAGATCAGGGCCATAACTACATGTCCAAGGTCACAAATTCTCTTAATGATGAACAGAATGATTCAGGAAATTAGGTAGTGAGGATAAGAGGCCTATAGATTGAAAAGCTTATTTCCTAATTTGGCAATTCTAAGAACAGGAACTCAAGTAGTGGGGAGGGGGATTGGCTCAAGTTCAATACTGAGCATCGATGGATGATTATAGACATGGAAATTGCCGACAGGCACAAAACAGCTACCATGGAAAACATGACCCAAATAGCCAATGGCAGATGTGGATCCTTGGAGTCAGTGAAGTGCAGAGGAAATGAGTAGCTGTTCCACATGCTTTTACATCATTAATCTTCTAAAAAGTTGCTAATGCACCTCAATATTATAGGTCAAAGACAACTAATTCAAAATTCATGCCATGAACATTTTTAAAGTAGTTCAAAGGTGTTACAAGTGTCTCTAGATATTATATAATGTATCTTTCTGCACCAACAAAAAAAAAGTCACACATTCTGGGGACATACCTCCTTCCATGGCCTATAGGCTAAAATCAAAAGCTCAGAGAGAATATAAGGTTGATCTGGATGAAAATCTGTTTTCTGACACGGGTGTGGAACTTCAAGAAGTCACATCATTTCTTTGCCCCCAAATCACCATCTATTGACTCCTAGAACAGTTACACTCAAAGAGTGTTTGCAAGGATTTCATAAATAACTTAATGAAACATGTTGTCAGGGTGCTAAGAAAATCCTCTACAAATGGTAATTTTCTTTTTCTTATTCAAATATCCAACACATAGGAATTTCTTCTACCTTGCCACCAATTCACCAATTTCCTTGATATAAATGGAAAATCCCCATTGTGTATAGTAATTTTTATATTTGGATTTCTCTATTTTTGCTTTTTATTGCTATAAGTGTGTCATATATATTTAAAAATATTCACCTATAATAAATTATGTATTGTATATATAACAAATATATATATATGTATATATATGTATATATATATATATATATATGTATATGTATATATGTATATATATATATATATATATATATATATATATATATATATATATGTATATGTATATATGTATATATAAGCGCAATGATGTTTTAATAAATGTATAAATGATGCCATGGTCAAATCAGTGTTATTAGCATATTGAACACATTAAACACTTATCATTTCTTTGTGGCGAGAAGATTCAAAATGCTCTCCCCTTGCCACAAATAGACAATACATTATTGCTAGCTATAGTCACATACCATGTGGTAGATCACTAGGCCGTCTTCCAATTAGACCATTGTATCTATTGGCCAACCTCTCCCCAAATTTCCTGCACTTGTATTCTCCCCAGGTTCTGATAAACACCATGCTATTCTCAACTTTTATGAGATGAACTTTTTTAGATTCTACATTTTTTCTTCTTTCACTTTGCTGATTTTCCTTAACAAAATATCCTGCAGGTTCATTGAAGTCACAAATGCATATGACAAAACTTCATGCTTTTGTATGACTGAACGATATTCCATTGTGTATATGTGTGTATGGATATATGCATATAGATAGTCCTTAACCAAAGTGATCAGTATAAGTGCACATCCAAATATCATGTTTGCATTTCATATATATATATATATATATATATATATATATATATATATATATATATATATATATATATCACATTTTCTGTTTTCTTTATCCATTCATCTGTTGATGGGCATTTAGACTGCTTCCACATCCTGGCTACTGTAAATATTGCTGCAATAAATGCACTAGTGCAGATGTCTCTTCCATCTACTGCTTTCTTTTCCTTTGGATATATTTAATGGTGGAATCACTGAATCATGGTAGTTTTACTTTTAATGTTTTTAAGAGCCAAGATTATGGTTTTCCATCATGGGTATACTAAATAAAATTCCTCCCAATGGTGCATAGGAATACCCCTTTCTCTACATCCTTGTTAGCATTAGTTTTTTTGTTTTGTTTTGTTTTGTTTTTTGTTTGATAATAGTTTTTAGGGTGAGATAAAATCTCATTGCATTTTTTTATTTGCATTTCCTTGATGATTAATGATGCTGAACATTTTTCCATATAGCAGTTACACACCTTCACAAGGAAATGCCTGTTGCATTTTTTTAAAAAAGATATGTCCTCTCCCACCCCTGATGTGTTCTATTAATGTAGGTGTGTTGAATAAATGTCTGAAGGAGATGTCATCATTTCCATACCTTTCACACTAAAAAAAAATGAACTTGAATTTATAAGCCAAATTGGGTGTTGTTTAGTTTATTAATTTAATAAATATTTATTTTAGACATCTGCCTTTGATGTGTAATGTCCTTAGTGGAAGGAGGCAGTGATGAACTAGAATGGGCTCAGCAAATAGCTCACATTAAGAGCTAGCTAGTAAATAATTTAGGCTGTGCCAGATGTAGGGTCTCTTTCAAAACTACCCAACTATGCACTTGTAGCATAAAAGCAGCTACAATAATATATAAATGAATGGTTTGACTGTATTTCCAGAAAACTTTATTTACAAAAACAAGTGGTGAGAACAAAATCGAAGGATTCATATTTCTTAATTTCAAAATGCACTAAAAATGCTATCATAGTCAAAACTATGAGGGACTCACATAGCAACAGACATATAGCTGAATGGAATAAATTTGAGGCCAGAAATAAACCAATACATCTATGGTCAATTTTCAGCCAGGGTCTAAGGCCACTCAATAGAGAACAATCTTTGCACAAATGGTGCTGAGACAATTAATATTCATATACAAAATAATTAAGTTGATTTTCTCCCTCACAACATAAAAAAAACTCATTCAAAGTAGATCAATGACTAAGATGAAAGAGGTAAAACCAAAAATTTGTTAAAGGAAATTATCAGTGTAAATACGCATGATCTTAAATTAGGCAATAATTTCTTAAATATAACACCTAATAGCAGAAACAAAGAAAAAAAATGGACTTCATCAAAATAAAAGGTTTTGTGCCTCAGAGGAGACTATCAAGAAAGTGAAAAGATAGAACAAAACCCTAGCATTTTCAGGAAAGTGAATGGAACTTGAGAGCATCATGTTAAGCAAAATAAGCGAGACCCAGAAAGTCAAGGGTTGAATGTTTACTTTTATGTGTGGGAAATGGAGAAAAAAAGAAAAGAGAAAAAGCAGAGAGGATCTCATGAAAATAGACGGAAACCAGTAGAGGAAGAGAATCAGGGGATGAGGGGAGGAGAGGGAGAGGAGAAATAGTGTAGAATAAAATATCCCAAATTATGCTGTGTGCACATATATTATGCACTGCTGTGTATAATTATCATGCACCAGTAAAAAAAAAGAAAGTGAAAAGAGAAAACACAGAATGAGAGAAAATATTTACAAGCCATATTTCCAATAAGTATCTTATGCCCAGAATATATAAAGTACTTATAGAATTCAACAAGAAAAAGACAGATCACCAATTACAGAATCGACAAAGGATTTGAATACAGATTTTTGTTTTTCCAAGGAGATATAAAAATGACCAATCAGCACCTAGAGACAGATGCTCAACATCCATAGTTGTTAGAGAAAAACAAAAGAAAATTCTAATGATGTATCTTTTTCATACCCACTAAAATAGCTGTCATCATAAGAGACAAGCAATAATTTCTGATGAGAATTCAGGGAAATCAGAACCCTCATACACTGCGGTCATGATGTAAAATGATACAGCCATTGTAGAAAATGGGCAGTTTCCCAGAAATTTATTAGAGTTACTCTATGACCCAGCTATTCTACTTCTAGGTATATACCAAGAAAAAAGAGGTATATACAAATATGCAAATACACACACACACACATATATTCTTATCATATATATAAATTGCAAATGTTTTATCTTTTTTATTTGTGCATTTTAATTATTTTAATTATACATAGCAGTGGGCTTCATTCCCATTCATACATGCACATAACATAATTTGGTCAATTTCATTCCCCAATATCCACTCGTTCTCTCTCCTCCCTCCACCTGGTTACATTCCTTTAATCTACTGGTCTCCTATCTAGTCCCATGAGATCCTCCAATTTTCCTTTTATCTTTTCCTTTTTTTCTCTCTATAACATAAAATGTACATAGCAACATTAAAAGAGCCAAAGGTGAAAAATACCCATATGTTCATCCAGATGACATAGTTAAAATACAGTTTAGTCCTACAAGAAAATATTTTTTTAGTAATATAAGAAAGTTAAATAAATATGCATTCTCCAACAAGACTGAACCTCAAATCAAGTAAACAGGAAAAATGTATTTATGTAAGACCACATATTGTATTACTCCATTTATAGGAAATGACCAGAATAGTAAAACCTACCAAATAGATTTGTGATTACTGAGGGCTGGAGGCTCATTTACAGGGTGATAGAAATGTTCTGGATTTAGTGGTGATGGTTGAACCATCTTGTAAAATATACATAAGACCAAGAACTGTACACTCTGAAAGGGTGAATTGTATGTTTCATAATATACAAATTTCCAGGAAGCAAGGAAGAAAAGAACAATAACGGTGGTCAGATTCATCCTGTAAGCTCTAGTCCATTGCCTCCTGAACCAGATAGACATGTAACCAGCACTCTTTGTTGTCACTGGTCAACACACAACCATAGATGTCACCATTATGTAGCAGATGTGACCATGATATGAAATCAAAGCTACCAGGCAGGGCTGCTAGTCTATCTCTAGGGATCCCTGGAAGTATTGTTAGAAGATGTGACACCTAAATGGATATGCACAAAATGAGCACAATGTAATGACTTAGAAAGACAGTTCAACTAGCAGGAAGAACAGGTAAATAATGGGCATTGGGAGAGAGCAGAAGTGCTTCAGAAAATGGCACTGAGGTGAAGGCATTTGAAGAAGATCCATAAACCAAGTAAAAGAGTCTAGATTATTTCAGAGAGGGGCTGCATTGTGGAACAATTCCATCACTGACATTTTGTTGGAGGTATGGTGTGATATTTGGATGTGCACTTATAATGATCACCCTGGCTACAGGACTGATGATAGAATAATGGCTGGGAAATGGGAGGCAAGGAGACCGCGAAGAGTCTGATGAAGGAATCTAGGCAAGAAAGAAATTGGAGGATCAGCCTTGGGGTGGAGAAACATGCTAGAATCTGGTCCCAGAAAGGTTTCAGGCAACTGTAAGTAAGTTTCCACAAAGTAAATGTCTTAATCCATGGCTCAAGTCCCTTCTCAGCCCCATTCCTATTCCTCTCTCATCCTTATCATCAGCCTCACCAGATGGGATTGGGGAAGCAGGATAGTTTTCTAAGTAACCCACATGCTTTTCATTATGATAAAAACATGCTAATGGTATTTGGCCCATTGTTAGTTGTTCAAGGAGCTCAGCCACCATCCCACAGAATTTCCTTCCCTACCCTCTTGCTCACAAATGGTATCATTCTGGGCCAGTCACTACATCTCACAGAGTTTCAATTTCCTCTCCATTTAAGAGGGAACAATTCATGTAACAATAAAGTTAAGGGACGAATTAGATCACATTTCAAACACACCTACTAGAGTAACTGGATCAGAGAAAGATATTCAATAAATTATAATTACTATAATTATTTCATAATCACTATTTATACTTTATCAGACTTCATTAACGTAGACAGGCCGAGCTGGTGGTTATATCAGGTTATATCATTTAGTATACATCTGGAAATCTGCTCCAGAGAGAAATTATATCACTTGAATAGACCTATCCATAAAGCTAGTAGCTGAGGTGAAGGGAAGCTCATGTCTTCTAAGTCTGAATCTTGTTTAAATTTTATTGAAGGTTAAAATCTGGACACTGCTGGAATGGAATGGTGTGTGTTGTGGTATCACTCAAAAGCTCCCATGTGACACAATGCAAGAAGGTTCAGAGGAGAAATGATTGGGTTGTGAAAACCTTGACCCAATTAGTGATTTAATCCCTTGACAGGGATTAACTGAGTGGTAACTGAAGTGGTAGGGGGTGACTGGAGGAGGTGGGATTTGGGGTGTGGCTTTGGGGTATATATTTGTATCTGGCGAATGAAGTCTTTGCCTCTGCTTTCTGATCACTGTGATGTGAGCTGCTTTCATCTTTCAAATTCTCCAGTTGTGATGTCCTGCCTCACCTGGAGCCCTGAGGAATGGAGCCCTCTGTGGACCTCTAAAATGGTGAGCTCTAAATTTTCCTCCTCTACAATTGTGCTGGTTGGGTCTTAAAATCACTCAGCGAGAAAGTTGGCCAAAACAGTGTGGTTCCCCCAAACTTCTTTCCAGCAAATTCCCCATATAATCTTTTAAAATAAATGCATCTTTACCTTATTGGGCTGTTGGCAGCATCGGGATCTTTGGCATGCACTCTCCCAACCACCGTGCCAGTGGCTGCATTTTCTTGGACTTCGTGGATATAACTTGGGGCCAAGAGCATGGGGGGTTCATCAGCATCTTCTACCGCAATCTTGACTGTCACAGTGTCCTTGAAAGGTCCGTTGCTGATGAACTTTGGGTCGATGTGCACATTGGCTGCCTCTACCTTCAAGCTATATGCTCTCTTGGTTTCAAAATCTACAGGCTGGCAAGAGTGAAGAGAAGATTGACAACCAATTCCTTTAAAGGATAATGGAAGAGAAAGAGCTGATTGTTTCATAGGGCAAAGTAAATAGTTCCTCAAGGAGAGAAAATCAGTGTCTATTCAATATCCAATTACCTGTGCCATTTGATCAGAAAATCAGACAAATCAATTGTTGAAATGTTGAGTGTGCTTAGTGGATAATTCGAAGAGAAGGACAGACATGGAAATACCATGCCTTCTAACAGGAATCTCATCCTGTATAACAACACTATGGTTGTCCAAGTCTGTCATTCAAAGCCACCAGAAGAAGGGAATTAAGACAGGAAAAAATAAATTTTGAAGTCCATTCTATAAAGTAATAAAAACCTTGGTAATAAAAATACCCCCTGAAATTGAGCCAGTGTGATGAAATAATGTGATGTTCCTTTCAAGTGCCACACCACAAACACTAGACATCCAGCTTAAACATAATTGACAACCTCATGTTTTAGATTTCTGACCAGACTGTTTTTCCCAAAGCTTGAAACCCTTAAGGTAGTCCCCAAAATGTTACTTAAGGTAGTTGGTGGGTAACCTGGGAAGGTGGTATCAATAACTACAGTATTGATACAATTAATCCTTTTCCAATTCATTGAATCCTGGACATCTCAAAATAATGCTTATGTATCTATTGCGTTTCCCAATGTCCCTTGGGGGAGTCCATGATGCAACTCTCTAACTAAACTATAAGGATATAATTTTGTTTTGATTGCATTCATTTTTAGGTGGCCTTCTATTAATGGTAAGTGACAAGACAATGAAGATAGTGCTTCCCTTTGAAGAAATGTATGTATATGATAAATGCCTATTTAAAGAAAAATAAGTATAAGCACTACAGACGTTTTATACAGATACAAAAAAACTGAAAAGTAGCATTTGAATTAACAGAAAACACTTCTTAATTTTGAATGAGGAAGTAAAATGAATCAGTCAACAAAGGGTAAGAAGAAAAATCATGGCAAAAAAAGAAGAAGGTTCCATGCCTAGAAAACAACTCCTCAGCACTCTAGATGATGATGAACTACCAAATGTTTAGAGAAAGTTGAACTTTTAAGGCTAGCATATCAATCACATGGTTGTCATTTGCTTGGCAAACACTTATTTTTGAATGGGCATACAGGCTTGGAGCTTAGTCCCGCCCACTTCTGCACAACTGGAAACCAAGGACGATTCAGGAAGGTCATACACATTCAACATCCCTGGCGCTTCTTCTATCATCTTCCCACCTACATCTCAGCACTCAGGGAACACTTCCTTTTCCTGCAGCTAAATCTGTCCCCAGCCTCTCCATAATCCTGGGTGGGACCCAGCAGCTATTTTATCCTTGGCTATGCTCCTGAGAAGCAGAAATAAATGATATTTATAGGCTAACGATAAGAGATTGCTGTGGTTTCTCACAAATCTCTGTACTTACTAGACAGAATCAAGAACTTGAATATGATAGTTCTGAAACCAGGTAATATGCAATCAGAAAAGGTAACATTTTGTTCAGATAGCTGACTAATGCCCCTAAAGCAGAACCTTTTGAACTTGTGTGTAGGCCTATAGCTAAGGACCCAAACATATGTTCCCAATGGAAACAGGTTTTCTGTAGTTAACCATTAAATCCTGACACAGAGTCAGAACTCAAGAAACGTTTTTTTTAAAATTTTTAATCTATTAAAAAAATGAATTATGTATTTGCAAGACCATGGAGATGCTAGGGTCTCACTGATACATTTTATTCATATCAACCCAAGCTTGGACGTTCAGGACTTTTCCCAGGTTGGTAAGATTCTGATGAGACTTCTGGAAGTCAGAACAAGCCCCATTGCTTTATGAAGTCCTTTTCAACAAGCACAGGCATTTTGTATGGTCTCAGCTGCCATTCAGTAGCTCTCACAGCCGTCTTAGTTAGCACAGGGGCATTCCAAAGGAATCTATGGAGACTTGGTGATCTTTGCTGCTCCAAAGCCCAAGAATGGCTGTACCAGGGGATGATGTGCATCAACTGTTTTGACTGAATGAAGAGTAGAGCTGATAAATGCATAAAATTTAAGAATATATTTACAGTTTATTCCCTTCCTCCTCCCAAAAAGGATTTGAGGTAGTTTCCCATGTGAACATTTATATCCATGTTATGAGTAGTTGAAATAAAGCTAAATGAGGCGACACACTGTATAAGCCATAAAAATCTTAATACCCCCTAGTTTACTAATCCCCACCTCTGAACATTCTCCCCGAGGGATTAATTCAACAGAAAAACCAAACAAATAATATTCAAAAATGCATAATATTTGTGAGATATAACAGAGGGTTATATCTAATCTGGGAAAAATGTACATACAAAACACCAAATCCAACTGTGAGATTTTATTAAGGAAATAATGGTCCATCAATAGGATGGGATGTTATGTAGTCATTAAAAATGATTATGTATATTATATAACAGCATGTAAAATGTTTATGATGTGGCATTAAGTTAACAAATCATATCACCCTACAATTTCAACCATGCTAAATGTTATGGATCCATGGATCCACATCTAAATACATGTGGCCAAAGCACATAAAGAAAAAAAATCAGATGTAAAATATAGTTTCATTTAAATAAAGAGTAGTTAAGATGTCTTATAAGGATGCTTTCACACTGCTTCACAAGTTTATTTGATTGAAAATAAACAGCTTAGAAACTGCTGGGATTTCTTTGCATTCGATGGGATTCCCATTTGGTCAAGGTATTGTAGTGAACAGATTGGATTTTGACTCCTGACCCAGCCCAATGACTGCAACAGCACCTAAAATACTCATTTTTATTTTACACAGGTCTTTAAACTAAACATAGGGATCAGCTAAATACCCTGAGAGCAGGTTTTCTGTAGTTAACCGTTAAATCTTGACACAGAACTCAAGAAACATTTTTTTTAATTTTTAATCTATTAAAAAATGAATTAATGTATCTATTAATCATTTCTTGAATTCTTCTCCTTCACTACCAGCCCACTACCTTTTCTGTTTCTTTTTTTTTCTTTTTATAATGCCCTTGAATTCCAACAAACATTTCTCATTTGGTCCCTCTGCACCTGTCTCAAGACTCTAACACCAAATGCATCGCAGCCTCTTAACCATGTCCTGTTTTCATTGAAACCAATCCTTCATGAGCTCTCTGTTTTGCCTTTTCTCTCTTTATCTGTCTGGAAAAATCCTATTCAGTTATCAAGACTCAACTCATGAACTGCTTTTCTTTGAAATCATTTGAAATTGCAGTTGATTTTCAACTGGGGAAAGATTTTGCTCTCAGTCACTCCAGGGATATTTGGCAACGTGTAGAGCTATTTTTTTTGTTGTTGTTGTTATCATCCCTGTTGGGGTGAGGTGGAGTGTGTACTTACTGACCTCTAGTGAGGAGAAGCCCAGGTTCTCCCGACATCCTATAGTGCACAGAAGAGCCCCTTACAACAAAGGATTACCCAGCCTGAAATGTCAATACTGCCAAGGCTGAGAAAACCCCTTCTATTTTGATTATCTTTTCACTGAATGGTCCTGTTCAACTGTGACACCCCCCCCCAACCCCCGTGGTCAGGACTCTATCTCTTCTGTTTAGGTTTCTAGCTTTCCCCAAATCCCTGACTGGTAAATAATATGAACTCTGTAACTCTTGGTGGAAGAATATATTAAGAAATGAATTAAAATGCTGTAATAAAGAATATCCTTAAAATGCAAAAATGTCCCCATGAGCTCTTCATACTCTTTTATTAAATTGTATATGATAACTTCCACAAGGACCTACAGTTTTACTGTGTTAAATTGACCTTTGATTTTTTTTTTCTTTCTGGTGAACATTTGAAACATTGTGCTACAAGTTAAACCAAATGTTTCTTTACATTGTTTTAAACTTAAACATCATTGTTTCAGAGAAGAGTATTTCATTTACTGAAATAAATATAGGAATAAGGGGAGTGCACAAATAAATCATCTGTAGAGAGCTCATTTGCCATGTGTGAGATCCACAGGGGTGATTTAAATGTTTTAAAATTTTAGAGACACGGTGTGTGTTTATGCCCGGAATACACTAAAAAACAGGTGACAACCTTAGCATAACCAACTATCCAATTACTCAAGCAAAGGATGGAATGTTCATGCTAGTGTCAAGCAGGAGGGACAGTAATATTAATTAACAAAGTAAGTTGACAGCTTGAGGTGACACACACAATTGATACAGCTACTATTGCAAAGTGGAAAAAAACAAAAAAGAATAACCTATTCCCTTGGAGCTGCTAATTTGTCTTCCTCAATCATACCATTCATCATCATTCATGTAGACTTTTTCAACTATCCAGGGTTCACTCCACTTCCTTATACCCCAATTTCTTTCACTCTTTCAGGACAATCACCATTTCCTTTTTCTTTCTTCTGCATCCCCTATTTTCCCCAAATCCAACATACTTTCCAATGTCATGAAAAAACAGCTTTCCGGAACACACTACTTCTTGTTCCCCCAGCTGAAAGATTTTCTCCCAGCACCAGTCTTCTGCCACCCCACACTTGTCTTCTCTTCTCTCCAGCTACTGGCCCTTTTTAAAATTTTTTTTCTGATTCTTCAAATTAATTTTTTTTATCAGTGTTACAGTCCAATCTTTCTCTTTACACCAAGAAGTTTAATATTCATGCTACAAAACCAAGTAGAAAATGAACGCTTGATTAAAACCAAGGTAATCCCATCCTCCAATTCAGATTTAATGCTCCATACACTTTGATGATGGAGAGGTGTTGATTACTCAAGTGGTAAATCAGGGGGCAGGAGAGGGGACCATTTTAGAGTATGCGGTGACAGACTGCTTCTTCACTTGAGAGTGAATCTTATCTGAACTTCCTTGATAAGCCCTTTCTGGCTGAGTTATTTCCAACAAGTGTCTGAAGAAGGAAGTTGTACTAACATAGGCTAGGCGTGAATTCCACATCTGTGGCTGTGTGACTGTCACCAGGTCAAATTATTTAATGCATCAGAGTCCCAGTCTCTAAAATCAAGTCGAGGCATCATTACTCATGTTTTTTTTTCCCCATGTAAAAATAAATGAGAAGATGTTTGAAGAGGTTCAGGCTATGTCTGACCAAGAGCTCATACTGGACAAATGTTAGATTTATAAAAGAAAATTAGAGGAAATCATGAATTCCTCTTCCTAACGAATTAATCCAAGAGACATGTTTCTAATGATGGTCTAGCTGACTGTGGTAGAGGGTCTATTATTGTTTCTCCACGTTCAATGCTAAAAGAAAGTCAAGAACGAAGCTGATTGGATCAAGTTTCAAAAAGAGCCCAGCAGAAGCAGTGAACTTGGATGTTTGAAATAAGAGGGGTTCTGAACAACCTATGTTAACAGGCTCAGTGGGGAGGGCCAACGGAGCTCAGGGCTGCTTTTGCAAAATGCAGGCTTCGTCTAACTGTCTTCCATTGACTAGAGAATGGTGCCCAAACATAGGCCATCTAACCAGAAACCTCATGGAATCATGGGCACGATTTGTCAGCTCCCTGGGCAGTAACAGGAAGGAACACGGTTCTGTTATTTCCCCAGAGCTCAGCACTTGACTGCACAGCAAGTGTCTCTCACATCCTCTTTCTTCACCTTCCTTTCCCTGTCACCTTCGTTGTCACCTGGGCAGAACAAACCACATCACCAACCGGAGCCATCCCTCACCCTAACTCACCTTTTTCAGCTTTACCACGCCTTCCTGTGTTTCATAGTCCGTGGTGATTTCAAAGAGCTCCATACCGTCTCCATCAACGATGTTGTATGTGACTAAACTGTTTTCCCCAATGTCTGGGTCTTTAGCCTTCACTCTGCCTACTTCCTTTCCAGGGACAGCTGCTTCGGATACAGACATCTGGTATACACCTAGAGGTAGAAGACGACATCTACTCTTATTTCCCTTTTTATTTGGCAGCTGTAAGACTTCAGATTTCATTGAATCCCAATAAATTTCTCAAAGGGGTTTGAAATTGAACTTTCTATTGATTGAAAACATGAAAGAAGTGAATGGCTTGGAAGAAGGTCCCAGATGGCCTGCTTGCCAGAAGAATGCTCTCTACAAAGGATGATAAAACAATATTGGGGTCCTGGGTGTAATGCTGAGGTTACCTGCCACGTGTGAGGCAGGAGAGCCACACTCAGTTACATTTCTCAACAGACAATGGTGGAGAACCATACATGATTTCAAATAGCTCAGTCTTCTTTTAAGTGCCTTTAAGGACCAGTTATGGCATTGCCAATTGCCCAGAAAAAAAAAATAAACTAAAATACCCTTCACTATTTAAAAGACATTGACAAGCTCCCTATTTATTTTAAAATCAAATGCAAATTTTAACTTTCAAGGTCAGGACACTTTGAACTCAGAATGTGGCTCGCCTCTTACTTTTGCAGTTCTGCCACCAACTGAAGCATTACCTTCTCTGAAAAGTTTTCCCACAGTGTGGCCCTTCCATCGATATTTATTCAACATTTATTGGAAAGCTAATATGTGCCAGGCACTGTTCCATTCTGCACAAACTCAGTGGCAAGAGTCAAGATTTCTCCCTTGAGGAGATAGGCAAAAGAGAACAAAAATCCACAAATATGTACACACTAATGTCACTGAACTGCCAGGGGTTTAGTGTGATGAGTGGGTTGTGGTTATGTGTGTATGATTTATGCGAGGGCAAGTGTGTATGTGTGAATGGGTAAAGGGGTTGTGCAAGTGGGTGTGAAAGTGTGTGGTTGTGTGTTTGAATATGTCGTGAGTGTGTGATGAATGTATGACAGATATTCATGGAAGTGTGTTTGTGTACGCGTATGAATGTGAGTGAACACACAAGTGTAAGATAAATCTGTATGGGTGAGAAGGAGAAAGAGATTAATTTTGAAGAATGAGGCCAAATATGTTTAGAGGAAGATATCTAATCTCAACCAAAGGGACTGAGCAGCAGTAACAGTGGAGTCACTTAAAGCCAATGGCAGCACCCTGGTATATACACATTAGGTAGAAATCTGGTGAGTCAAGTGGGCCTTCTGTTAGGAGATGATAGTATGCAGGTAGGTTGTGGCTTAGTTGTGTAAAAAAGGCAGTGGAAGGCAAATGAGTTAAATTCTTTATGTTTTATTTTCCTCTTTCATAGTTTCCTACAATACTGTGTATTTATATTATTTGGCTTCAGATATTTTCAGTTCAGAACCAAATTCAATTTCATCTCATGTGCCTTTCATGTTAAAGGCACGGTGGGAATATCTATAGATAATCATCAACATAGGGAAATGCTTAGAAAACCTGGTATAAGTTGAGTTCCTACAAATCTCATTCAAGTTCATGACCATGAAACTGGTGCAGCTGGTACAGCTACACTGTAACTTTACTATAGGATTCTCTATGAGCAAGAACAATAACAGCTATGCATTAATAATCCCATGTGCCCTACTCCTTCCAGCACATCAAACAATATTATAATGTGGATAATGAAGCATGTGGCTTTTAAAATGTTATATGGGCCTTAATCTTGTTGACGATGCTGAATCTTGTACCTAACCAGGCAAAGCAGTTTTTCCCCATTTGGGAGACCCTATGAGAACTGATGGTTGCCTCTAATCTTCCACCTCAATGTTTCCATTTTCTATACTGTTCTTTGGACTGCTTTAAGTAACCATGGTGCCTCTCTGGGGCCACATTTGGTTTTCTTTTTTATTCTTCCATTTTCAGTGCCATCTCTCTGGTAATAAATTTATGGATTTCTCAAAAAAGAGATACCTTTGTGGTGAACCCCACTCCCTGCGACTAGCATTGTGATCCCACTCTACCCTTGTATTCACCTCCATATGAGTGGATTTGTGTTCAAAGTTTGACTTTGATACAGTCCTTTGGCAACTTATGCCACTTTTGATGGAAGCCAGTTTGATCTGTGAAATGTGGGGTTTTGCAGGGATTTATAATATTAGGGACTTATCATGAAATAATGGAAAAGATGGTGGTTGTAATCACAATTATTAATCACAACCTTCCAAAATCATTTTTTTTAATTCCCTCAGCAATTCGATAAACTTTTTAGAACAACCCAGATAACAGTGGCTGACGTTTGTTTGTCATTTTAAGACTTTACACTAGCTTTTGTAGTCCTAATTGTAATCCTACTAATTAGATACTGTGGAAGATGGCATTTTCTCAAAGAGCTCAAGAAATAATTCCTATCCCACATACTTTTCAACACGACTTTGATGGTTCTCCTATGGAAAGGTGTGGTCTATAGCAACCCCACTCTACTTCTGGGCTACTTCTGACCACACTGGAAAGGTTGCGATGTGACTTCAAGAGGCTAGGTCACACGAGGCAATGCAGTTTCTGTCTGATGTCCTTGGGGCTCTTGTCTTTGGGACCCAGCCACCGAAAGTTTACAGGGAGAGGAGCCAAAAATCAATATGGGCCCACTAGACATGTGAGAAAGCTATGTTGGAAGTGGATCTTCCAGCCTCAGTGGGGCTGAGCCCAGCTGATACTGTGGAAAACAGGGAAGAGCCGTGTCCTATAAGCCTTGTCCAAATTACAGACTCATGATAAAACAAACAAACAAAAAACTCATAGGCAGTTTGTTACATAGTAACGAATGATTGATTTAGATATTATCATACCCAGGTTAGTAATAAGAATACTAAGACAGAGGAAGGTTAAGTACTAGATCACAGTGTTAGTAGATAAAATCCCTAGCAAAACAAGTCATAGAAATTGTCACGCCTTCTCTTTGTCCCACTACCTTTATTCCACTGAAGTTTTGTGGTTGTTGTCATCTTGCCTTTGCCTTCTGCAAGAATGACATAAAGAGCTCCTAGTTTTCTGCATTTTCCTTTTCACAAGCTGAGCAAAGCAGGAAGGGGTCAATATAGATGGGGGGCTGCTGGTGGCAGTGAAGCCAAGCCCACCTACTTACTCTGCGGAAACTTTGGTGGGTTGTCATTGACATCAGTCAGTGTGATCGTCACTTTGGTTGTCCCTGAGAGTCCGCCCATGTGCCCACCCATGTCCTTGGCCTGGATCACCACATGATACTCCTCCTTGGCCTCCCTGTCCATGTTGGGAAGGGCTGTTCTGATGATACCTGGGCAGGTAAGCAGGAAACATCACAGATACTCATTTATAACATTAGAGCAATGAAATGTTTTAAGCACCGGATGAGTAAAACAACCTGTTTTCTGAAAGAAAAGTCATTTTAACATGATAATTGTAACTGAAAGCAACCACACCTGAAGCATCAGTGTCTTTTCAAGAAAATCATGAAGATTATGTAAACTGCATTAATTTTTATTTTGTTTGCTTCACTGTGCATGCAAATAATAACCTCATTTTTCTCATATGTAAAAATTCTGAAGTTTGAGTTCCCTCCCGCATGGCTGTCCATGGCTAAACAAATATCTTTGAACTTCTAGCAGGATTTTTGGAAATCTACCTCTACATGTGATCATTAGAAACATTTTTATTGCTCATATTCAATTTAAAGTGGGAGGCATATATTTCACAGAATACTGTAAAATGCTAATATTAATTTTTTGAAAGAGCAAAACAAATGATTTAGGAATATATGCAATGCTTATACAAATATGTACTGTCTACTATCACTGACAACAATAATAAATTCATGATTGAATTCATCATAATCCCTGGATACTGGAACATGATTGGCATGACCACTCTGCACTTCAATCTCAAGGAGGATGTGCAATGTTTTTCTCTCTGAAGATAAGGTAGTACTTGTCCTAAAAGTATAAAAGGAACACTGAAGAAACTCAGTCCTGATCTGTCTCTTCCTCCCCAACACTTGTCTGTTTCTGAGCAATACCTAGAACTCATTTTTTTCCTTATATGTTAAAAAATTTGGTAGGTTCCAACCAGTAGTTTTTCGTGCATCCCTGAGACAAAGAAGGCTCCAATTTTTAACATGTCGACAATCTAGATGAAGTCCCATATGTATTTTTGGTTATCCTGGAAAGGGTTATGAGAAATCCTTTGAGAAATCATAGCAACTAACTGCATAAATCATATTCTGAGCAAATAAATGAATACTTAGGTAAAAGGAAATTATACCAAGTAAATGAACAATATCTGGTAGGCTATGTATACACATACATATACATATGTTATCAAATTAGTGATAAGAAGAGGCACAGATTATTGGTAAATATCTTTTAAAATAATGGGACATACAGGCCCCTGAAATAATATTGTGGATGATCAGCTTTGTAGGATTGTAATGTTTATTGTAGTCAAGAGTTAAATTTGGTATAAATAAAGTGACAGATTTTGTTTTCTGTTTCAGTCATTGTATTGATTCACTTTTGGGGGTTTGCTCTTGTTTTCTGTAAGAAATGTATAAATTATTTATCTAGATGCTGATGTCCACTGGTAATCTATGCTCACAGCAGGGGATATCGAGAAAGTGCTGTCTCTCTCCTGAGGCAACATGAATATTAACACCGTCCTCTGACACTCCCTAGCTTGCATAGTGGTCTTCAAAGCATGCTTTGAGAGCTACTGGTATTTACACCAGACTCCAAGTGTGGGGGTCTCTTAATCTGAAACCACAGTTCAAGACCTTTCCGACATTCAAGTTGAAGTTTGAAATCATTTGTGGTAACCAGGTGAAACACAGACACAACAATAATAAATATGTCACACTGTAAGCCAACTGTTTGCCAGGCACATGCATGGAGTGTCTAATCCTCACAGGATTCCTCTAAGGTGGCCCTCTTTATTTTTATTTCAGATTTGGGAAAATTTGGGAGACCAATAGGTTTTGTGAACAGGTGTGAACTCCTTATTCCCAATGCATCACAAATCACAATGACAGTGACATTCTACAGTACCTGTCTGTGCCTCCACTGAAAAGTAGGGCTGTCCTTCAAGGATACTATACACTAATTTAGCACTGTTTCCATAGGTGGGATCATCTGCATCAGAAGCTGTCACCTGGATTACTGATGTTCCTGAAAAGGGGAATAAATTAATTAGAAACATCCCTTGGCTTTTCAAATTACATTCTTGTTTACAAAGTTTTATTTTAAAATGAAACTCAGAGCAGGGCCTCACAATCAGTCAACAGATTCTCCATTTCCTGGAGTTGAGATGCAAAGTGATCTTTATTTTTCCCTTTCTTCCTTCTCTCTTTCTTTCCTGTTCCTTTTAATTGCATGGTTTAAAACAAAACTTTCTATATTCCTATTACATTCCGCTATGCTTAGTAGTTAAAATAATAATATGAACATCTTTGCCCAAACATTCTAAGGCTCATGCATTTGAAATGCTCAGTATATCAAATAATTAAATAAAAATCTTCCCAAAGAGTATAATAAATGAAAATTAATGATGAATTGCATTTCACGAAAGGACAGAGTGCAACCTTCCATCTGTAGCCTGGCAATAAATATATCATTTATTGTAGCCTTGCATGTAATAAAATTGTGGCTAATACTACATTTTAATTAATTTATGGCTATAAATATTGTGCAGAACGTTGTTGCCTATTAACATGAAAACAGCATCTTTCCACCTCTAATCAGTCTAGCAGCCACATGAAAGGAGCTCACCAGCAGGCACCTAGTATGATCTGAGGCATGCATTCATGGGTCCCAAAAAGGATAAACCAGTGAACTGTTCTTTGCTGCTCACAAGGACCAAATATCTGGGGTATGGAACACTGGAGAGAGGAAAGAGGAGCTGGAAGTAGAAAATTGTCAATTTCCCAACCTCTCTGCACCAGGCACCATTTGGGACTCATTCCATGCATTCTGCCAGAATTCCTGTGTTGGGTGTTTTTTATATCCATTTTACTTGTGGGACATTTGAGTGAGAGGTATGATGTTTTGCAATCTCTTTCACAAATTGTTTATGGCCAGAGTCAGGAGTCTAGCCCCAATTCAGCAAGCAAAGAAAACAGCTGGTTCCTTCCGGACATTTTCATCAGAGAAGAAGGATCTGTGTGGGAGGCAAGGAGGCCCAGAGATGTTGTTTCTAACTGTTCTTACTTTACAGTGTTGTCAGAGACTTTCATCTCCTGTCCAAGTAAATCTCACTCTTTTCTGGTTACCTCCCATAATTCATTGTTTATGCGAACGGTCTTTTTTGAACTCTTCCCAAGTTCAAATCTCCAATGGAGACTTTACAAAGGAGAAAAGGATCATATCACAGCTAAGCAAATTACTAATTTTCATGACTAATTTACTTCTAAAACTTTTGCTAAGTGCTTTCCAACTCTTTGTATTTTAAATCCATTTTACTTAACCTTATTTTATGGATGATGAAATGCAAACTTAGAAAGGTATGAGAAGTTGCCTGGGTTCATGTGGCTGGTCAGAGATACAGCAAGGATTGTGTCCCAGTACTGTCTGACACTCAGGACTCCACTTTTATATGCCATTGTGGACAATCTGGGTGCTATACTGAAGCACCCAGGACCATAGTGCTCAGAACAATAAAAATTCCTGTGGGTTATTCTTTTAGATAGCTAGCTTTCCCATACCACCTCTCTGCTGTTCTCGCAGCTCAGTTCCTGACTCTGCCATCCCCTATTTATACAGATTTAGTTGATGTCTATTATTTCTCAGTAGAATCCAGACCTGTTTACTGAGAAAGTTAAAAAAAATCCTCTGTGGGAAGTGGGAAGGGAAGAGGTTGGAAAATGGCTTGACCTGATTTCACAAAGTATGAGAAGAGCTTGAATTTACTTGGAAGAGGAAGGAGGATCCAAGAGGCTCCCATATGCAGAGTGGGAGGGCCTTGAGGCTGTCAGAACACATCTAACATTCTTGAATTAGCTGACCCTCATACTTAGGACTTGGTTTGCTCATTCATCAAAATGGACTGTGTGATGCTGATGGTGCCTACATTCGTTTGAGCTCATGTGATCACATGCACCCCTGATCAGAACAGGCCTGCCCACTGTGTGAAAGACGGACCTTTTGTCATCTGAGGTGTGCTTGTCAAAAGACTACAACTGCATGTGTGCTAGAAAGCCAAATGGAAGTTATTACCAGAAAGTGGCCACTCGCAGAATGCCTTCAGAGTCTTACCACTTAGCAATGCAGTCTGCCTTCAAACACACTGGAATGACACACCTACTTCTAAATCCACAGGTATCATAATGTGGTGAAGTGAACTGTGCATTCTGGATCCACTTAATCATGCAGATGACCCTGGGTAAATTAGTTAACCTACTTCTGCCTTGTGTTTCTAATCTATAAAATAGATGCAGTTGGACCTGGTACATTGCAAATAAATAATTATGTAATCACATAAAAAATTAAATAAAGCTGGGCTCGGTGGTGCACACCTATAATCCCAACAAATCGGAAGGCTGAGGCAAGGGGATCACAAGTTTGAGGACAGCCACAGAAACATGACAAGGCCCTAAGCAACTTAGTGAGACCCTGTCTCAAAACAAAACAAAACAAAACAAAACAAAATTAAAAGGGTTGAGATGTGTCTTAGTGTTTAAATGCCCCTGGATTCAATCTCCACTATACCCACCCTGAAAAAAAATTAGATAAAATATTATTAGATGGTCTCCATCCAACAAAGACTACCATTGCTATTATTTACTGAACACCAACCAATATGGCCCATTCCCATTTCACAGAGGAGAAAATGAAGGATAAGAGACTAGATATAATTGATTCTGATTCAAACACCTGAGAATACAAAGGTCAGAATTACCCAGACTCAATCACATTCTTCCCTCTTCTCTGTCCTTTAAAAAACCTTCAGCTCTAATACCTCAAATCCATTTGAACTTCCCACTACACCAGTGAAAAATTGGGGTTTGTTATTTTTTCACAAAAGATACAGCACAAGTTCTACTTCCTGACTGGGGAGGACAGGCACCAATTTAGCCACTTGCAGGGACACCAGGTAAGAAAGTGGAGCAGGTCTTCCCCACTTACGCACCCACATTGGACCTCTCAGGCACATTGGCATGATAGGTCTCATGCAGAAACTCCGGAGGGTTGTCATTAATGTCCTGGACCTTGACGATGAATTCCGATGGTGGTTCCAGTGGCCGGTTGGTGTCCCTGTCCACTGTCTGAGCCATCAGTGTGTACTGGGCTCTCTCCTCTCGGTCCAAAGTCTTGGTGGCATGAATGTTCCCTGATTTGTCATCAATCACAAAAATGGTTCTGGCTCCTTCACCTGAGAGAATGTATTTAATGTTCCCATCACCAGAGTCAATATAGGAATGAAGCTAGGAAAAGGGAAACGGAGATTTGTAATTTCACAAGTGGTGGAGCAGGGAGAAAGTGACCCACTCTGATTGCTACAATATCTGCACACACATATGTGCATGTGCACACATACACACATCATAAGAGTTCACCCTTATTTTACAAATGAAGAGACAGAATCTTAGGGAAGATCTTTGCCTTGGCCAGGGTCACACAGCTGAGGAACATCCAGGCCAAGGTTCAAACATTTTTCTTTTTCATTCTAAGATTCATTCTCTTCCTTTTCTTCATTCCATACACATGTGCACATTCAAAATATACACATATACACATATATCATAATATTCATTTTGAAAGAAATGCATCATATTTTTAAAAATACATATATGCATTTATGTAATCATAAGTCTTTCTGGTTTCGTGCTCCTTATCCTTCATCTTCTCTGCTCAGAAGTCACCATTTTTTTTACCAGATTCATGTGAATTCTTTGGAAGATATTCTCATCTACACAGTTGCAAGTAGATCTCTACACTCACATGTGTCCTCCTAGCTTATTTTTACCCAATAAAAGTCAGAGCACACACTTCATTCCTCATCTTGCCATTTTCCTCTAACAGTAAATTCAGGTGCCCTTCTGCATGGATACATCTAGGACTACCTCACCTACAGTGTGCATATTATTATCACCTCTTTTGGGGCTCCTCTTCAAGGGACCCTTGGGGTGTGTCTAGGACTCTGTTATCTCTAACAAGTCAACTGATAAGATCTCCGCAGAATTGCTGTTGTGCAGCACTCTGATCTGCAGACACATCTGGGGATATGTCTTCATAGAAGAAAACTCCATTCTGACCACAGGGGATGGTCAAGTGGGATGGGGTAATACATGTGCAATTCCATAGACCCTAGAAACAACCTTAAAATCCTTGAGGTTTCTCCCTCTGGGCAAAGCCTAGAGACAAGGTGAAACCTTCCTAAATCCATACTTGCCAGGCTAAGAAATTACCCAGGTTCCTTGACTACCAGCCCTGTATCTTTTGACCTTGAGTCAGCCCTTCTTTTGGAACATGAACTACCTCCAAAGACCTCATTTGATTTTCCTGTGCAACGAACTCTCTACACTTTGTTGTTCCATTTCAATTTCGGAAGGCTTCATCCTAATTTGAGTAGTTTGACCCTCATGATGCTCTTTGTGGGAGAAGCATTATTTTTCCTGTTCTCATCGGCTTCCACAGCAGGCAAGTGAACAAGAAACCCTTGATTCTCCCTGCTACATAAGAAAACCCATGACAAGCTGAAATGTTTTATCCAAATGACATTTACAATAATAAAAAATAATTGTTATTACTAATTATATTTAATATTACAATGTTAATAGTATTATTAATTCTAATGGATTATTATTATTACTACTCTAATTTTAATTATGACTATGAAACACAAAGCATAGAGAGCCGGCCCCGTCACAAAGCAAGATTGAACATGAAGCTTTTTAAAATTTCCAAATTATTTCAGTTTCTGAAAAGATACCTAATGGATTCGTGGTGTTTCAAATACACCAAATATTTCAGTTCAGAGGAATACATGTGGGGAGGTATTACAAAGGTCATGATGTCTCAGGAAAAAAAAAAATAAAACTTTACTTCGGAATTTCTTATTCACCACGAGCTGTGTGTTGTTGTGAAATCGTGGCTGACACACTTTCAAAGAACAAGACCATTTGTGAATGACATAGGAAGTTATTTGATGGTGTATAGCGGATGGACAGAATTGCTCCAATCTTCATAACATTTTCTCGTACAGAGGCGAGGTTCCTCCCTCCTGGCCCCCAGCCCTTCCCAGGGTGGTGGGGGTGTGTTCCTCTGTATTCTCTGCTTCCAGAATTGTCAAAAGTTAGGGGATCTGTCCTGTGGCTGAGGAATGAAGAAACAAGTCAAAGTGGCCAGAGACTGAAAGTTTGTGGAGGTCTTCCTACAGGACACATGAATCTGACACCTTCCTTAGGAATTAAACCGAGAAATTTCATGAGCAGCCAAAGAACTGAAAATTTTACAGAATACACTCCTCCTCGCGTTTTTTTTCCTACTTTGTTTTCAGATTTGCAAGTCAGATATGAATTCCCTTTCTCTCTTACAAAGAGGAGTTCCAGGACTGACAATGATATTTATCAGGCTTCACACAGAAACCAGTTTGGGCAATGAGTGGACTCTTTCAAGGGATCAGTCGCTGTGCCACGCCCAGCCAAGCCCTGACTCACAGATGGGTGGTCTCCCTCCTCAGCAAGGCACAGCACAATGCAGACTGCATTTCCTACAAGACATCTGAACCTCTATGGTTTGCCAAATTTGACTTTTTCAGGGAATCTTGAAGCACTCAACCTTGAATGTCGTCAAATGAAAGGTTGTTACAGAACAAGACAGCTTCTCGATTGCTCTGATTTATGGGGAACTAGCCCAGCACCATTTCAAAAGGAAAATTTCTATGATGCAGCCAGTTTTTCCCACCCACATCCATTCTGACATGAGACTCATGCTCAGGTGTGAGCTGCGGACACACTTTGACTCCCCCTTTTTCCTATGTTCCCTTCTAGTAGCCATGATCATGGCTGCGTCCACAGAGATGATGACAGGGCTCCCCAGATCCTGCCCTCTGTGTAGCCCTCCCACTGTAACACATCATGGCTCCCCAGTGAGACAGTCCCACGGCAGCAGGTTCTGTCTTCTCGGAGCTATTTACATGGAACTCTGCACACGGCTCAAGCTACATAACCTCTGCCTCAGCTGAAGTCTCAGAGACTGTCTCTTCTACTTAATAGAATTTCCACCTCCTGGGGCTATATCCATAGCTTTTCATTTAAGGTACAAATGAATAAAATTCCTTTGGTACATTTTTTTTTTTCAAAAACATGTTCCCAGCCCTAAGCAATATTACTGAGGCTCCCAAATCCCCTCCAAGTATGCCAATGATATAGATATGAAATGTTTTCCTTATGTTAAGGAACAAAAGAAGATAACCTTGTTGGAATCCAATGGGTTCAAAAATGCCTCGGACCTCTGCCCTTGCCTCTTTCCCCCTTTGTTGAGTAACTTCTGCTGCTCTTTTAGATCCTAAATCGTCCTTTCATTGAATTTCATCCATCCTCCTTCTCATTTTAGTTTTTCTCTTTCGGCTGCTGAGGAGACTGTGTCTTTCCCCCTACACTCCAAACTCTTTCAAGCCAGGAATTATTTTTAACCTGGTTTAACACATGCCTAGCACTGCACCTACACATAGTAGGATTTCACTTCTGATGCTTATAAATAACAATCTCCTTGTCATTCTTATCACTATCATCTGAAAAATACCTGCATATTTTACCACAAATGAGAGTGGCGAGTCAGTTTCCCAAATACGTTTTGGACCCTCTACCCTTAAAGCTTTTTTGGTAATGCTACACAAAAGAGGCAGAACCTGAGTACGGCTAGGAATCTGAAACCACCTCCCATGGGATTTCCCATCCCTAGAGCAACAGGGATAAAATGATGCCCATCCTGTGACACCCCCTCACTGATCTCTTCAAAGTCAGGCTCAGAACCAGAACCCAGAAACACAAGCACAACCCTTTCTCTGATGCAAAGCATCTTGGGGTTTAGTGAGAAAGAGAGAAAAGTATAGATATGTATAATACAGCAAAGCAGGGTATGATAAAAAGCACAAAGAGAGTTATGAAAATACAAAGGAAAAGTAGCCGAGTTGGGGGAAGAACGTGATCAAGGAAATGCCCCTCAGTTGGAGAATGATTAAATAAATTATGATCAGTTCCATTACAGTAGACTATGAAGCAGCCTTTAGAAAAAAAATTATGATATTGCATTAAGTGGGAAACATGAGTAAGTTTATATCTTGGGGAAAGACTGAGAGGATGTGTGTGCATGATGTTGGGTTTTCACTGATGTCAGATCCTGTGTGTTTTCCCTATCTGTTTTTTATTTTTATTGTCCATATGGTATTGTTCCCATGGGGGAGGGAAACAGGTAAACGTCACATGAAAGTCAGCTTACCCTGCCCACGAGCACAGGGTCAGGCCCCGTGTACTCCTCTATCACAAAGAACTGGTTCCAGACCCAGCCTCTTTTGGAGCGCTGCAGCACCTGCCCCTCCTTGCCCTTCTCATGATGTCCATAGAACGAGGGCCGCAGGTGGCTTCGTCGCTCCAGAGCAAATGCCTGGCTGTGGCACAGCATGCTCAGGCACACCAGCGCGGCTTGTAAACAGTAGTTCTCCTTCATTTTTGGTTACGTGGTAGGCATAGGAGAATGCAGTTGTCACCCTTCCGCCAGCCCAGCCGAGTGGTATGCCTTTCCTATGGTAAGTCTCCGGGGTACGCCAAGCAGACCTCTCCTGGAACGGAAGGTCTTCACTCTCTGAGCACATCACGTCAGGGCTGCCCACTTCGCCAGGTGGCTTCTGCAAGCAAAGAGAGGTTTGATTAGCTGCAGGCTTCACCCTCACCTCATTTCATTTCCATTTAGTAAATATGTTTGAGTGTCAGTCTTACCACTTGTCAGCCTAGGGAAAGTTAATTGATCTCTTCTGAGTTCAACTCACTCATTTATGAAACGGGGATAAGAATCCTACTCATTGCAAGGTTGTTGCAGGGATTAAATGAGTAATACACATAAAGTCTCTTAGCACAATACCTGGTTCACAGTATTTATCTGTTAGTGTAATTGATTGTGCATGTGTTTGGTTAAGTTCTTGTAATAGATCAACCTGGAGTATTATGAAAGCCCAGGAGAGGAACAGATAATCCAAACTAGAGATGGCAGAGACTGGGGCAATTAAGGCAGATTATCTAGAGGGTAGAATGGATGAGCACAAGAAGGGAAAGAATGGGATATATTATGGTTTGGATGTAAGGTATCCCCACAACAGCTCACGTGTGAGACAACGCAAGAAGGTTCAGAGGAGAAATGATTGGTTTATGAGGTTAAGAGTTGGGTCATTGGGGCAGGACATCATGCTATATATTTTGTATCTGGCGAGGGTAGATCTCTTTGCTTCCCTCTGCCACACTCTTCTGCCATGATGTTCAGCTTCACCTTGAGCCCTGAGGAATGGAGTCTGCTATATATAGATTGAGACCTCTGAAACAGTAAGTCTCCAAATAAACTTTTCCTTCTCTACAATTGATCTGGTTGGGTCTTTTGCTCAGAGTGTTGAAAAAAGCTGACTGAAACAGGATACCTTACAGAAGGACTAGCATGACCCTAACCCTACAGGTAGTGAAAGGCACAACATATTCCAAGACTTTAGTATGACTGGAAAATGTAAGGAAAGCAGGCAATGGAGCATGATAGAGACAAGATGTCAGGTCCAATCCCAAGGATGATGGGCAATAACTGTGGAAGGTAATTAGACTTGAAGATCAGATAGGCCTGAATTGAAATACCACTTCTAGATCTTATAAGATGAGTGACCTTGGACATGTCAATCAGTTACTATGAGCCCCTGGGGTCTCCTGTGAATGACAAGGAGGACGAGAACTTTTGCACCCACATAAGACTGAAGACCGAGTGGAAAACTGACACATGTTGGCTTGCTTCCACTTTTCCTAGAGGGCCACAATCTACGCCTGCAGGTCTCCTTGCTTTAGGGGTGAGTGCAGATGGAGGTGCCCAGAAGAGGTGCTTTCTCTAAGGGAGAAATTGAAGAACAGGAATAACTCAGGATACCATAGCGATTTGGCCTTGGTAGTCTAAGAACTAAAGAAATTAGAGGAATTCTAATTTGTTCTAATTCCTTCCTTTCTGATGGTCTTTGACTCTGCCAAGCCAGGCCCCCTCTTTTTTTTTCCTTTTTTTTGTAATATGGCAAAATGATATTTGGGGAACTTATAGATACAAGATAATTTCAGGAGTCCAATCATTGTTCTCGACATCACTTGTGATGGTAGCATGATAGTTACTTCTCAAATAATAGAAAGTGTAATATTCAAGATTTGTTATATGCGGGCACTTGGGTGGGTAAAAGTGTAAGAGAGAAAAAAAGCAGGTAAAAAATGAAGTGTTTGCCATTTAACAGTTCCAACCTTAAACACAGCATTTTAATAAGACACTAAATGTTTTTTATATAGCAAGCCAAACAGACAATGTGGAAAGAGCACAGAGAGGCCCCAGGAGTGGTGAGATCCCAAAATGAGGAAAATAGGAAGCAACAGGAAAGTCTCTGGGACTACATGGTGAAGAGAGAGATTGGGTGGGAATCTGCCCCAGCTTATCAAGGAACCTCATTATTTTCCCTTTTGTGACAATCTGCTTCATTCTCAGCAAAATGAAGCCCTTGATTGAAATTCTCTATACAGGCCTCCATCTTCATATTCGTGGTTGAAGCTCTGGTGAGAGATGGCAGGGGCCAATTTTTCCCCCCAACTCATATTATGTCTTTACTAGACAGGAAATCAGCCTCTTAATAGTTGAGTTTATATCTTATTTGATACATACCTGGGATCTGAGCTCAAAACAGTCCATCCACAAAATTCGAACATATGATTTAAACCACATACTTCAAGTTCAAAATTAATATTGCCTCTATAGAAATTCAAGAAGCAAGAGAAAAGGCAGAACATATGGTGCTGTGAGATCCCTGCCCATTTTGTACCATGCCAAGTATTAAACGTTCATTCACATGGTGATAAATTATTCTTGCATATAAACTGTGAAGTGTATTTGAAAGAAAGGGTTTAATTAAAGTCGATATTTCTGCACCTCTCTATTCTGTCTGCCATTTTGCTGTAAAGTACAATTATTTCTGACACCAAAGTGTTGAAACTAGATGACAACTTTTTCCCCCTTTTTAAGCAAAACAATCTAGCTTAATGTTAATGCGTTTAAGAGTTTCCATATGACCAATAAACAATCAACCTTACCCTTTGTTAGACAGTAAAACTGTCTGCTTATTTCTGTTGGAAAAGACAGTGAAATCAACTTGCTTGTGAATGTCATTGTCCAAATTCATTATGTTAAGTGCTCAGATGACTATGCAATATATAAAAATTTTAATGATTCCTCTAGCTTTGTATAAGATGGGTTTTTATCCCTTTTTGTTTATTCACTTTGAGAAGGAAAATCTATTTACAAAAGTAATTTTATAACCATTATTCTAAAAGCTTTACAAATATTAATGTGTCTGTTGATTTCTATAGCAATATTGTAAATGGACATGCTTCTTGTTTGAAAGGAGAAGGAAACTGAGGTCCAGATTAAAAAAAAAGAAAAGAAAAGAAAAAGAAATTTATGCTAGGTTAGGCTTCTGGTAAGAGGTGAGCTGGGATTTGAACCCATGCCATCTGGGTCTAGTTAGTCTTTTGCTAATCAGCGAATTAATATCTCTTTCCATTTCTTTTATATTTCATAAGGAAATTATATGGACACTGTAATAAAAATGATAACCTAGCAGCCACCTGAATGTGGGAAGTAAGCCAGTAATTGGGTGTACACCAATAATAAGATTATAATGAAAATATTGAAAAATAGATAACATTTCTCAGGTGCTATCTGCTCAATGTTCTTGCATGGGATTTCCATGAATTGAGTCACCCAATCATTCCAACAACTCTACAAAGCAGTACAAATATTATTCCTGTTTTACAAATAAGTAGTCTGAGGTGCACCAAGAAAAACTAACTCACCCCAGGTTACACAGCTAGGAAGGAGGGGAGCTGAGATTGAACCCCCTGCATTTTGCCCAAGTACTTACATTACTATCCCTATGATTCTACCTGTCATGCCTATTTGAGAAAAGACTGAGGATCAGAATGTAGAAACACAACCCCAGGAACACATAATAGACTGACCATGACAATAATTTCAGTTACAGGAGCAGGAAGGCTTGGGGTAGGCTATGATAAAAATTATAAATTAAACCCAAAAGAAAAAAAAAGAAAGCATTTCATAGCAAGACCAAAGAGGAACAGGAAGTAATTATATCAGCCCACCCACACAAATGTACACCCACGCCTTAATGAATTCATAGTGCACAAAAGTTAAGCTTTTTTAAAAATATTTTTTCATGTTTCTGAATTTCTACATTTACAGGTTAAATATGAATATATAAGTTAAAATGTACTCAAGAATCCTTTCTTCAGGTTTTGTTTTTCTGTTCTTTTTTTTTTTAAAGGAAATGTTTCTAGAATCTGGAGAAGTGATTGATGTATTCAGTGGTAGAAACTTTGCAGGAATCTCGCATGAAAATTAATAGGAGACCTCCCTCCTAAGAAGACCTTGATGTTGGTAATGATTAGGAAAATATATCAGTGTTCTAATTAGCTTTAATAAAGACCCCCAGGGAAGTTCTTGAACAATCTTTCCATTAAAGTACTTTCCATAATGCCTAAGCATGGGGGTTCCTCTAAAACATATAGGAGGGCTTTATTTTATGAAGGGAGCATATTGCTTGGAGGGAAAAATAAATGTTGTTGAAAGTCACAGGAGTAATAACATGACAGAAAAATGGATTTGCAAAACCACCAGCCCTAGATGGAAAGCTCTCCCCTCTATCTGGAGAGCAGATAGCCCGTCATAAGCTACTGCGCCCTGAGCATAAAACTCTCTTGCTGTGCCTGCTTTTGTCTCTGTAAAAGAAAATGACATATATGGGTGTTTAAGTATATTTGGACTCCTGCTGGAAATTGTTATGGGGTAGAGAAGGAAAGAGGAAAGCACTTAACAAAAAGGAAACGGATTTGAAATTTCAGCTCTCTCCTCCCTACAGAGCTGGAAGGATCAGAGAAGACGGACCCATTCTTTTTATTTCCAGGTAGCTAAAGACAGGTTATCATTAATGAAGGATATTACCAAGGCCCGCACTAGAATCACAATCCATTCTGTACGGGTAAAGTCCCCTTGTTGGTGAGCTCTGGAGCTCCGATCTCCCCTTCAACAAACACAGCTTTGTAACCAATTTGATTCTATTATGCAAATTAATGCAAGCATATTTTATTCCCCATTTTGATCTCATCATTCAGCACTGAGCTGGTCTCTGGTTTCAAATCAAATCACAGGAATTATGTTTCGTCTGTGAAAAATCACTGAGGAAGAGAAGAGGAAGTATTACAAGAATTATCGAATCACGGGTCTTCTTCCCTGATTTCTGCACTGGCACGAACTCGAGGCAATCACTTCTTTTCAGGTGCAAAATATACAGTGTAGACTACAAAAGGATTATGGTGTATATTACTCCACAATAATACCAAATTCAAATGTTATGTATGCAGAAAAATGGCCCCTTGTTAATGACCAGCGAGTTCTTGAAAGATTAATGGAAATGTCACTACTTCTCCAAGGTAAGTCTGACTCTAGAGAATGTCCGGGAGCTCAGCTTTGGAAGTAGAAAGACCATTCCCTGCTGGTGTATCATGCAAACCTGGACTTAAAACCTAGTTCCACCATGTACAGTTTAGACAGAATTAAATTACAATAGTAGATACTAACTCTGGCCAGGCTCCTGGTTTTCCTGAAATTGGACAGCATGTTCTGGGCTCAGTACACACCATTTTATTGTGTTTTCACCACAGTTGTATGAAAATATTACTCAGATCTTTATTCATGAGAAAACTGAAGCTCCAGTTGTAAAGTAACTCATCCACGTACAGGCTGAATCACTGGCAAGGTCGCAATTCAAGTTCAAATTTATATGATTACAAAACCTGTGTTTGGCTTGGGAATATTTCACCTGCCTCCCAAACTCTGAGAGTTCACATTCCTGGTCTTCAGTGCAAGCAGATTGCATTTTCCATCTTCAAGGATCATCTCAACTATACAATTTTATTTGATATTGAAACTCATCTTTGTCAGATGGGAATTCCATTATGCTCTATGTCTGCATAATAAGACTTTATATTCTTGGGTCCCCTAGCCAGAAGGTATCATAGGAATCCAACGTAAGGCCCCTGATGTCATCCTTGTGTAACCATTTGGTACTTATTTATATCTTTAATAATTAAATCATCTTCAAGTGATAAGACGGTCATATGTTATGTGTGCACTGAAAAACTTAATATTGTCCTCTGTTCAGTCTTTAAGACAGACTTTTTCTCACTGCAATATTTTTCAATGTTAATTATTAAGATGAATAAAATATATCAACACATATAAGAAATCACACTGTCAGCAGTGTCAGCTTTGACTGTGCTCTCCATGAATGTGTGGAAAGGGAGAAGGATTTCATATTTCATTTTCATTTTTTTCTTCTGCATAAGTTAAACTGCCTGGGTGAAAATGAGGTCAAAGTGGCAAAGATATACAGATGCTTGACAGCACCTAACGTCACTGTTGATATGAAAGTCCTGTATAAAAATGCGCCATTGTCTCTGACCAGCAAATACGTATAAAACTTTATTTATTTGCCCATTCCTTCATTTGTCCATAACATTTCACAGTGCCAGATTTGGGTGGTACTTTGGGAATAAACTGAAGTCAAGTAGCACCTACCTGTAGGATCTGTCACTGTCTTCTGCTAATAGTGAGAACATGACCTATGCAGATGAGTGATGGTAGGATAGGGTCAATGCAAACAAGACCCTGTCAAGGAGCAAGAATGAGTCAGGGACCACAGCCCTACAGATGAATGTGTGACATATCAGCTGACATTTGCCTACTCCAGTCTCTTCCAAGTAAACCCCCACACCCACACCCACCAATGCCTGGAGCATCCTCCCTCATACTCTGAGGAATGACCACCCCTACTCCTGTGACAATCAAGCCATAAACCGACCACTGACTGCCTCTACCTCTGCCACGTGGCTCATAATGATAAGCTGGGTGAGTCAGATTCTCTTGAGAACTTGAATGCCAGAAAGCAGGAATCCTTTGCAGTTGGTAGAGGGGGCTGAACAGGTAGGTTGGGAAGGAACTGAGGAATGGCACAGCCTCTAATTGACAACCAGTGGTGGCTCAAATTTTAGTGAAATTAGGACAAGAGCAAGTCAGTCAGAAACCAAAGAGAAGTAAAGACAGCCTCTGTTCCTATGCTATGCCATTGGAAAAGTGTGGGACCCTGTTTTCTGAAGACCTAGGCAATCGGGGACTGCCCTCTAGCTGCTATCTCCAAGGGTCCCAGCCCTGCTGATTTGTTTCTGAAGTTGTATGAAGTCACATGCAATACTGTGTCCATCAGATGACAATACACTGCCTTTTTGCTGCCCTTATGAAAACAGGACCTAAACCAGGCACGGTGACTCATGCCTGTAATGCTAGCAGCTTGGGAAGATGAGACAAGAGGATGGCTAGTTCAAAGCCAGCCACAGGGAAAGCAAGAAGCTAAGCAACTCAGTGAGTCCCTGTCTCTAAATAAAATACAAAACAACACAAAATAGGGCTGTGGATGGTCAGTGGTTCAGTGCCCCTGAGTTTAATCCCCAGTACCAAAAAAAAAAAAAAAAAATCAGTGACCTAGTAAACTATGAGAATTAAGACGAAAAAGTCAGGCCTGTTCAAAGGTACATTACTGTAGTTGAGGAGATCACTTTTTCAGCTGTAGAAACTGCCATTTTCTTTGGTGCTGGGAATGCTAACAAGTGTGAGGCACTGGGTCCATTCCCTTAGCACCACATAAAAATAAACAAATAAAATAAAGGCATTATGTCCATGTTCAACTCAAAAAGATATTTTAAAAAAGAAAATGCCATATTCTCCTATGAATTTCCAAGGAAGATGAGGCAAAAAAAAAAAACAAAACATCCAGATCTCTAGACCAAAAGTCAAGATAATGTGGTCTAGCATAGAGGTTCTACAAGTGAACTAATGTGTAACTTCAGGGAAAAAAATGCTTCTTTCTCAGGGACTAAGTTTTCTTTTCATAAAGTAGAAAGCTGGAAATTGCCTATTAAAGGTTCTTCCATAGCTACAGGAAACTGTGAGTCTGTGCTTCACTAGACTGAGGGACCTTCTGGGATGGAGATTTTCATCTCATTCTAAGGTCTGTGCCCAGCTGATGGGATAGTCCGCTGCCCATCTCCAGGAAGTCTCACAAACATACAACATGATGGGAGTAGTGCCCCCTCAGCCTGGGCAATGCAGAGCCCTGTTAATGTGACAAGTCTTGAATCCTTGCCTTAGGAATGAGTCTTTTCTGATGGACAATGGGAATCCATTAAAGATTTCCAGCTAAGAGATTGGCAGGATTCAGAATATCTAAGGCATGCAGGAGAAACTAGGGTGAGCAGTAACATCTGCTAGGAAACAATGAACAGCAGGGGCTCAGGAAGAAGGGCTTAGAGGAATGGAGCTCAAGTTACTACTCACTGGATGTATGACTCATCCTCTGTGAGTCCAGGCTGCCATGTTGGAAATGGGAAGCACACTAGCATGGGTCTCAAAGTGGGAGTGCAAAGATCAAAAGAGGTGATGCCTTGAAAGAACTTTGTAGGGTACCTGTCATACGGGGAACATTCAAAAAAATGTTAAGTTTGTAAAGGTAAGAGCCATTTCTTTTCTGATCACTATTGTAAAACAGTAGACACCCTGGAACACAGTAGGTAACTAAGCTCAGTGAGGGATGCTGCTCCTTCCTCAAGTAAACAAATGCCTATTGTAAGCCCAGGATATGTGCATTGGCACAGCATGGTGCTTGCCCCATGAAGGGCCACATACTTCTAATAGGAATTGCTAAATGTAAAGATAGATGTGCATGAGGGTGCTGAGATAAGTAATCCAGTGATGTCCAATCGAAATATAATGTAAGTCACATGCATAATTTTTAAATTTCTACACAATATGTTTTAAAAGGTTCAAACATGGATGAAATGAATTTTAACCACATATTTTATTTAGTCCAGTATGTACCAAATGATATCATTTTATCATGTATTCAATACATAAACTATTGAGATTGCCTGATTTTGTGTGTGTGTTTGTTTTGTCTGATGTCCTGGAACCACTGAAATAGTTCAGGGAAGAGGCGTCCTAAACTAGAAACAGAAGGCTTAGGAGGAGGAAAGGTTCTAAAACCCCTTTCTAGAGCCTTGCAGATGCAGAGGCCCTTGGGACTGAGCAGGAGGAGAGAAGATGAGACAACTTTAAGGGGAAACTGAAATCATAACATTGCTGACCCTGACCTCCTCAGGAGGAAGGCAGGTTTGGAAAGCAAAAGCACTGAGTATTAAGCATTTTAATCTTTGTGAAGCAGGTGGACAGGAGGACAGGTAACTCAAGTTCTTCCAAGGGTCACCATCATGAATGCAATCCTTTGTGTTGAAGCGTGGAGATTTTGTTACATTACTAAACTAGAACCTCAGAAGTGGATGACCAGGGAGGGAACTTCAACTATTGATCGTGCACTTCAATAGACAAGTAGGAAAACTGAGACACAGAGCTGATCAATCACTTATCCAGAATGAAAGGCAAGGTGAGGAAAAATCTCAAATCCTCACTGTACACAAGAAAAACAAAGGAACAGGAAGAAGTTACCAACAGGAGAAAATATTCTAACATCTTCCTTTCCCACTCTCCCCCAAACCTGGATTAAAAGCAGTCTTCTCTTTCAAACCATTTTCAGAAAACAATGCAGCCCAGGCTCTATAAGGGGAAACAGAGAGACTGTCAGAGGGAAGGGAACAAGACCAGGGCCAACCGTCTGCATATTCTCCCTGGAGTCTGAAATCCTGCAGAGAGCCACTGTGTGTGGAACAGTCCATTTTTATAGGTGTAAACAATGTGGAGGAATCATGCTAAGGTGGCCTGGATAACTAACTGACAGGGGCTGGATGTAGTCTTTTGAAATAATTACTAAAGCCAGGAGAGAGAGAGCACTCAGACCCCCAGTGCTCAGAGCCTTTAAATTCTGAGAAATGCATCCTGTGACCCGAGTTCACTCAGAGCCACACACACACACTGGTCGGGTTTAATCAGAGTGTCTGGATGCCAGCGAACAGGAGTGGGGTGCAGTCAGGTTCTCCCAATTATTGGAAGCCTGCTTTTCACTGGAGTGTGGGTGAGTTGTTCTGAGAACTCCTTCCTGGTGCACTTCCCAGGTCCACTGCATCCTGCCAAAAGCAGACTAAACACTGCCACATTTTAAATGACATTTTTGTATCTACATATAGTACAGAGGGTTTCTTACCCCCCTTTATTTTTAGGAAACAGACACCAACTGTAGCCTCATAATTATCTCTTTGAAGCCCAATCCTTTCTTTTCAATGTATTAATGTCATTTTATCTAAAGAAATGTGGGTTTTTTTTTAAATGAAGGATAAAAGAAAAGTAATGGGATACAGCAAATGAGTCAAGTGCTTGTATGTGTTCAGAGCATTTTCTGAAGCATATGCCAAGCCCTCTCAGACAGGCAGGACTTTCAAAGACAACGTTAAGTGTCTTTTGTGGGTCTCAGATGATATGGTTCACTTAATTAGATTTTCTGTAATCCCAGGTTAATCCTATTGAGAATTACAGACGTGAATTTTGACATGCCTGCCAGAAACATCTATTGTTCCAAATGTATTTCTGAAAAAAAAAAACTTATTTTTAATTCATTACCAGAAGCATTAGCACCAAGACACCCTCTCCCTCTCTCCTCCCTCAGGTGGAGGTGACCATTTTGTTTCCTTTGGATCACACTGTCCTTTTACAAAATTTAAGAAGGGCAGTTTTAATAATTCTTTGTCCTCAATGACATCACCTCTTCCCCAGGACATATTAAGTCCTCTTAAGATTTTGGATGGCAGCTAACTCCTCACTGAATTCCTTGCCACTGGGAACAATGGAGTGTGGAACTGACATTGTATCTGCCATCGTTGACTGGACTGATGGCTCTCCACCTTGACTGAGCATTAGAATCCACTGGGGAGCATTAAGAATTCCATTGTCCTTACCCTAAGCCACATAAAATCAATGAAAGTCAGGGCACAGTATTTTTTTTAAGTTCCCTGGGAATTCCAATATACATCCAGAGTTGATAGACACTGGTTTAGAGTTACACTATACAGCGGGATAGCAACTAGACAAAGGTGGCTCTTAAAATTAATTAACAGATTGGAAATGGAACCACCATATGACCCAGCTGTCCTACTCCACTCCTCAGTATTTATCCAAAAGAATTGAAATCAGCTTACTATGGCAATAACATGCATTTCACTGTTTAGAGCAGCATAATTCATAATAGCCAGGTTATGGAACCAGCCCAAGTGTTCATCAACGATGAATGGCATGAATTCCCACAGTGGAGTTCTCTACTCAGCCATAAAGAAGGAAGTTATGCTATTTGTCAATAAATGGATGGAACCAGAGAAAATCATGCTAAGTGAAATAAGCCAGACTGGAAGAACTGGGAAATAAAATTGATGAAATTATGCTATCTGCATGTATGAACATACTCCAATAAATCCCATTCTATGTATAATTATAATGCATTAGTGAAAATGCATATATGTACATAAATAGAAGGAAGACCCAAAGAATAGAGGAAAAGGGAGAGGGGGAAGAAGCATGGGGTGTAAAAGGGAAGTACTAGGAAACAAACTTGAGCAAATTACATTTTGTGCATATATGACTATTTCACCCAAACCCCACTATTATGTATAATTATAATGCATTAATGAAAAACATAAAAATTTAAAAATTAACATAAATTTTAAGACAGTTTATCAATGCAATAATCCCATTTGAAGTGTTCAGCCTACTCATTTCATTTCAAATGGTTACTTCTATCACTGCTGCAAATGACCCTATCTGCCAGTGTGGATTTTAGGATCTAAAAATCATCATCTGAATCATAAAATATCTGTTTGATGGCTGAGTGTGTACAAAGAACACAGTCGTGGGTATTCAAAGACCTGCCCCTATTTCATGCAGTGTCCAATAACTGAGACCACAGTTTTCCTATCCATGCAATGAAGGGTTGGGCAACATGGTGGGTGTTTCTCCAAATGAGATCAGCAGTGTACCCTGAAAACTCAAGGGATGACGGCCTACAGTGGGTAGGCTAAAACCACTGGCTCTGATGTCCACCACAAAGAGAACAGATGGCGAGGCTCAACAAAATTTCTCTTTGAAAAGCCTGTCTGCTATGTTATAAAAAAAGAGAGAGAGAGAGAGAGAGAAAGCAACACTACGTGTGATATTTTGATCCCTAACAGACTCTCAGCAGCAAGTTCGTAAATTCCTGCTTCAATGCCCATAATCTCCTGGTACGGTGAGGAGACCTCAGTTCAGGGAGCCAGGAGCACTGACAGCTGACAGCTCACTTCTCCTCGCACGTCTTCTTTCTCTTATGAAGAAAAGGACGAACGATGCCTGACCTCCCTCCTTCCGGAGTTAATTTGAGGGTCAAACGAGATAATGGATGGCGAAGCTCTTTATAAAAGCATAATGTGGGCTACACAGGCGAGGAGAGGGATGAGAGAGGCTGAAAGCAGTGGCAACTTAGATTTCTGTAGCTAATTTTAAAAGCTTTGGCTTTTAACCTTTGGTATTATGGACTGTAGATAAATGTAAATTATCTTTTGTTATTACAAGAAAGGGTATGGGATTCTTTCCTTTTCTCGGATAAGGACATAAAATCGGCCCGGATGCTGCAAATGGGTCCCTTTCATGGATGTGGCCACCCTTTTGTTGGCCCCAGGACATGAAGGGATTCTGTAGCACAGACATGTGAAGGATGCTGAGCTCCGGTCCTTGGCAAGGGGATGGGGTGCTTGGTGGGGAGAAGCAGATGGCTGAGTCTGATAAGGAAAGCTGATACAAAGCAGTGACAGACTCAATGGGGAAACAGCTTAGAAGACCCTCTGCAGAAACTCTAGGCCTCTCAATTATCCATGATATGGGCTGATAATGGAGCAATCATGGGAAAGCTAACAAAAGCCACCGACAGATAGAATGGGCTTCCCTGGCCAGATTATTTCTAGGAGGTCATCTTGTCAAATCGCTCATCATCCATCAAATTTCTATTTGAAATAATCCCATCCATTGGTGGGCAGGTCTATGACTGACTTACCATGTACCTCTTAGCTTCTTTCCAATGAGGACTGGGCCATGTCACAGACACTATGCCATGTGATTCCTGTACATTCTTGATGACCTATTTCTCTCCAGCCATCTTCATGAAGTTGGTGTCATTGCCTCCATAAGGAATTCAGGTAAGAAAACAAGGGCATGAAGCACTCTAGTTTGTATTTAGTTTATTTCATGGGTTAGCCATTGCCTAAAATGGAATTTGTGGCTATATAGGGCCCACGGGGAAACCCTTTCCCTTCCACCCTTTGACATTGAGCTAATATCTACTTCTCTGCTAGTCTCCTGAATTTTGTTCTCTGGAGATGCTCAGAACTCAGCCAGCCTTCTTTTTATATAGCAACCTTTTGAAACATACTTGTGAGCACTAGGATTTCTGCAGTAGTTAAGTGCTAAGAATTTTGTGAAACATGTTCTTTGTCTTCAAGGAACTTACAGGTTGCTGGAATTTTTAGAGCATAAACCTTCCTCTTAGGGTGCTGCATTCCCCACCTTAGGCATGACCAGCTCCTTCCACACTTGCTTAGAGGAATTGTCCCATTATTCCTCAGATGTCCCTCATCCTGCCCACCTCTTTCTCATAGTCCCTGAATGAATGAATCCTGATTTTCAAACCTGTCTCCCATAACCTTCTCTTACTAGAGCAAAATTTTGTTCTACCTGTTTCCCTGCCTAAGTCTCCAAAGAAGGTGCTAATAAGAAATAAAAAACAAGGTCTGCAGGGAACTGGATGAAGGCAGCAGATAATAAATATCTTCCAGCAAATGGAGTCAGCCTAATAGGAGACAGCTCTGTGAGATGTCATAAGCTAATGGCTGTGGAGGAGAGTGGATATGTTGCTCATGAGGCAGTATGTGGTATCAAAGGCGTAAGTTCTACCTAGGAAAAGCATATGCAGTCAGGGATATATTCCCTCTGCTCTCAGGGGTCTTCCATGTTACTGACCAACTGCATCTTCTTCTAAACAGGTTACTAGAAGTCTAAATTTGCATTCCTTGGCAACACTGGCTGGTTGGACAGTACTCTTTGGCATTATTCCCTGAGGGGAAACCTCTTTGAAATACAGGTGCCTGAATCAATCAAGGGGCAGATGAGGAAAGATCCCCAAAGCATGGTTGCTAAGCATGAATCTGTCAACAAGGACTCGCTACCCTCCTGCTAAGACATCCGTGACAGAGATAACTACTCTTTCCTCTTAAAGAACACTGCCCAGGACATCACAAAAATATGGCTTGGTCTCCTGCTTCAGAGTCTGTTCCTGCCTCTGAACCCAACCAAAGCTTTAGCTTACACTGTCTGCAACCCTGAAGACTTTTATCCTCTATCTGTTTCATGCCTAGAGATTTTCAGATATCTCCCGAGTTAAACCCCAGCATTCTAATCTTGCTCGCATAGCACCCACAAAGGGAGGAGGAATTCATCACTTGATAGACAGTTGACGTAACAGGTATTTACACAGAGAAAACAGCTAACACCTCCAGAGAAAGTCAGTTCATTAAAATGAATGACACATGTAAATATTAAGAGAGGTCAAGGTATATTCAGAATGGCACAGAATCTTCACAAGGAAAGGACCTAGGTCTGAAAGAATTTAAGTGGGAGTTTTAAAAGGTAGAACTGGAAGAAAGATGCTGTAGCCTTTCCCATGCCCTGGCACTCATCTGTGGCCATCTTTTCTGTATCACAAATTGATGGCTTATTTCCTGGAAAACCCACTGCCCGGTCCTCACAGTGGCTGAAGCCCAGTTTGACTGCTTAGGGCTTTGAAGTTCTGCTTAAGACATATCAGGCTTTTCTCTCTCTGCCTCTGACATTTTTTTCCCTGAGGGGAGGTACTAGGGATTGAACTCAGGGACACTCCACCACTAAGCTGCATCTGCAGCCCTATTTTGTATTTTATTTAGAGACAGAATCTCACTGAGTTGCTTAGCACCTCGCCATTGCTGAAGCTGGGTTTGAATCCACGATCCTCCTGTCTCAGACTCCTGAGCCACTGGGATTATAGCCTGCCTCTGACATTTTGACCTACCACTTGGAGTCTCACTTCTGTCTGGACAGAGGAGATAGTACATGATGCTGCTTTGTGCCCTAGTCTGTCAATCTCTGGTGTGATTGTCCAGCCTCCCCAGATTAACACAGATCAAGGACTCTAGGATCTTAATAGTGTCTATACTCTTAGGTAGGGTTGTTATAGCTCTACCCTTACACACACAGACACACCCAAAAGCCTAAGCCTGACCTTCCTTCCACTCCCTAACTCTGCTGCTGGCCCTAGGACTGAATCTGCAAGAAGCTTTACAGAGCAAAGAATGAACTGAGCTCACCATGGCTACATAACTGAAATCCTTTGCTTATGGCAGTATTTCACCAGCTCGCCCAACTCCCTTCAATGGATACTTGATCCTCAGTACTGGGGTAACCATTAATATCTTGCTGCTGAACATGCAACAACACTGTACACATTGAGAACGTGACGCAGGGTAAAATGTCATGCAAAGACAAATCCCGCATGATGCCACTTATGTGAGGTATGTAAAATATTCAAATTCAAAATGTCCAGGAGTGGAATGGTGGTTGCTAGGCCCTGCTGCAGAGGAAATGGGGAGTTAGTAATTTACTAATCAACAGGTATAACGTTTCAGTTAAACAAGATGAATATGCTCTAATGATCTGTTGTACAGCATTGTAGCTACAGTAAACCATGCTGTATGGCACACTTAAAAACATATTAAGACGGTAGATCTCATATTAAGTTTTATTATCACAATAAAAGAACATTTTATAAAATGAATTCAAAAGCTGGGCACAATGGTGCATACCTGTAATCTCAGCAACTCACAAGGTTGAAGCAGGAGGATCACAAGTTTGAGGTCAGCCTCAGCAATTTAGCAAGACCCTCACCAAATTAAGAGAGACCTATCTTACAATAAAAAATAAAAAGGACAAAGGTGAAGCTCAGCAGTAAAGCACCCCTGGGTTTAATCCCTAGTACTGAAAAAAAATTATATATTTATTTGTTTTTAATTTGCAAGCTAAGGAGGAAAAGTGTAAGTGTTACACAGCTGCTAATTGAAAAGTTACTATCAAGTGAGCACAGTCCTGGCTTGGTGACATGACAAGGTGTGGAGATGTCACTTTGAGAAAACTCAGCAAAAAACACCAATACTATCAAAACCAGGAGCCAGAGGAAATGTTCCTGGGGACAGCAGAGGAAACAAGCAGACTTTTTGATGAACATATTTTAAAAGAAGCAAAGTCTCTTTCAAATAATTACAAATTGAAAACTTGGCCCCGAAACTGAACTTTGAGTTGACGGATGAGAAAAGATGAAACTTTTTTTTTCCCCCTGCAAATAGTACTAAGGATCTTTTCACAAAGACATGATATTTTTTCCCCCACTGAAGCCCCATTGGAAAAAGAAAAGCATGATGAGGAGAAATTCAGATTACAGAACAATAGCGACAATTCTTTCACTTGTTCCTGAGGGAAAATTTTCAAGTTAGCTTCTTGGTGAGTTGGAGAACTACAGGTTTATGTGGGAGACCACTGGACATCTTAGACACTGGTAGATGGATAGCTTTAGAGTAATGGCTTGTCCTTATTTTTTTTATGTGACTTTGGTTATTCTATGCAGATTTCCTTTGGTTAGCTTTCCAATGTCCTATTCAAAGACCATCTTCAGTATATTTTTAGAGAGGTCCTGGTCTCGATGGGAACTTCTCTGACATTTGCAATGAGGTATGTGGTGCATCAAATGGGCAAAACTTTGACACAAATGCTCTTCGTGCAACCTTCTTCTATGGCTTACTTCTCTGAAGTTGGCTCCCAGGGTGAATTAAACTCTTGCTTTGCTCACATGAAACATTTCCAGAAATAATCATCCTGAATTTGAAAGAAGCGCTTTGTGCTAGAATAGGAAAATTTCCATTCCTAATCACAAGACTTTACAAGTAAATACTGGTTAGGATCATTTATATTTAGAAATAAATTTAGAAATTTGATCAAACATATTATATAAAACCTTTCATTCAATAATAGATAAATCATTAATATGTGGAAACTAGGGTTAGAGAAATCAGATCTAGAAAATAAAAATAGAAGATCTCCAATTCAATTTTAATTTCTAACAAGCAAATATGTATGTACATATTATATGTGTGTATATATATTATGTCTCTGTGTATATATACATATATACATACGTCCCACATAATTTGGAAAACTTGTACTAAAACAAATATTTGTTTATATATGAAATTCAAATTTAATGGGAGTCCTATATTTTTATCTAGCAATTCTATTGTAAACTCATCTGCCAAAATAATGAACTGCACTAGGTAAGTCAATCCTTAAACTCCAAGTTATTTTTACTCTAAATCCCAGAATCATTTTCTTTGCAACTATCATCTCTATGAACTGAGAATGTTCTTGATGAGTCTCCACAGAGGCAACATCATTGGGCAGAAGAGATCCAATTTACAGAAACACTGACAGTTTGAAAACTTTTCACATCCATGTAACTGAGGTCAGAGAAATCCAGGTTAGGATCTTTGATTTCCCCAGAGAAGGCAGAACAGGCCTCTGATGCTGACAGGTGACCCACAATGTAAAAGGCCTAAGGATGAAAGGATTATCCATGGTGCTAATTGATTGAGGAATTAGGGCTAATGTTCTCTTTCATCCTCTGAGTTGCCACTGGTTTTAAGAAAACAACTAAGACCTAAATCCTAGGGTAAGGATCATTTATATTTGGAGCATGTACCAAACTGGATTAGTGGGTAACTTTTAAGATCTTTTCAGAATTCAGTCCTCATAGATGTTTGTTAACACATACCAAAAGTTAACCAGTGCATTCATCACACATTCCTGAGGCTTGGGCTGGGTCGTTCAGCAGAGGCAGTATCAAGAAGATGTTGTCATGGTATTAGAAGAGAGTTTGCCCTTATTCTTCTTTGTGGCTTTAATATCCTGAGTAGATTTCCTTTTGTTACCTTTTCAATGTCTTATTCAACAAAATCCTCCAGCATTTTTTCAAGAGGGGTCCTGACAGTTTGGTGAGCAGCCCAAAGAATAGGTAAATGCAAAAGAATATTATGAAATGGGCTTTGATAGGGTCCCTAAGAGATGCAGAGAGGAGTCATACAAATCAAGGTATGAAGGAGTGGTTGTTCAGTCTTAGTGAATAAAACAGTAAGTCTGAAGTAAGTCTTGAAATACACGAATGAGTCAGATGTTCAAGGTGAGGAACAGCAATCCAGGCAGAGGGAACAGCATGAGCGAATACCTAAGACATGAAATTAGATCCTGTGTCCAGGAAACCATAGGAATTGCAGCTGTGAAAACACAGGAACCATCTGCTTAGGAAAGAGGAAAGGAGTGAGACTGGAAATGTAGGCAGGTTTTTGTATATACAAACATACACACACAGACGGATCATATATAAAATAGACAACAATACCTTTCATTGTTTGGCCAATATAAATGAAGAAATTGCTTAGTGTCGTACCTATATGGAATCATGCAAAGATATAAAGACAACAGTAAATTAGGTAACTGTGCAAAAAAAAAAAAAAAGGCCAAATGTTCATAATTTTTGTGTCCCTCAGTCAAAATAAATGGCTTGGTGTTTCAACTATTCGGTTTGTATTTGGATGTGTTGAGTCCTTAAAATTTGAAGGACCGTCATGCCTGTGACTGATATTTAGGGTGGGTCTGTGACTGTTGTGGATAAGGTAAAATACCTCTGTCCCACCTTACAGAGCTGGTGGAGAAGAAGATAAGGAACCTAGGGAAAGAGAAATAACATTCTATTTTCTACCTATAGCACTAGCTCCTGAACTGGAATCATGAGAGACACTTAATCCTTACAGACATTCAAGGTAGGGATAATTATTTTAACTTGAAGAACGAAAAGAGAATCAGAGAACTTTAAGTTCTCCAAGTTCTGACATCAGATAAAGTGGCATAACCTAAATTTGACCCCAACTACAGGAAATGAGCCCACATACACGTGCCAAGCGTTCTTTAAATCTTTAGCGAAAACAGTCAAAGAAAAGTGGCTCGTGATAGAACAGAGGTGATGCCTATGCAAAGAAGGAAATTAATTTCATTCTGATTTCCCCTGATTTGTACTCTATGTACCAAATCACAGCCCTCTTTGCAAAATTAAGGGCATTGGTTATCTTCGCATTCAGTGGTGGTGGCATTATACTGGCATGCAAGCATTCCTGGCTAAAGAGGAGGAATATCAGGTTTTTATAAAATCATTCATCAAGAGGTGAGACCTAACCCTGATTAGCATTTCAATAAGAAGGCTGGGACTAAATAGAGACTAAGCACAAGATCACAGCAGCAATTAGGCATCTTCTAGACAGCCACGCTTTCCTCAGACCAATTGAGTTTGAGCAAATGAGATTTTCTTCCCCTTTTTCTCTTTTTTCCCCCTGCTGTGAAATGAACTGCCTTAAATCACTGATGAAGTGACAGCAAGCCTGTTAAAGGAAACGTTTGCCCATTAAGTGAGGCTTTAATTAAGCAGAGCAGAGGCTAATCACTCTTCCATCTAATAAGTGATACAACCTGGTTAAAATCACCCTGCTTACAGGGCACAGTCTAGACACCTCACCAGTAAACTAGAAGCAAAGCAACCATAAACTTTGAGAAAGGACAAGACACTTTGCAAAGCCATGGATGTCATTGGAGCTATGTGCATGCAAATAGTTAATCAAACATTAAGATTTATCTTCTGATTACTCTTTCTTTAGATTTATTTGGAACTATGAAGCTATATTCACTTTTCCTTTAGATAAGCCACTTGGAAATTAATGATAAAAAGTTTGGCTCTAGGACCATGAGCAATTTGAAAGTCCCCAAGTGTGCATCAGCAGCCCCAGGAAAATGGGGATTACAGGTGTCTTGTTCACCATCTTATGTCCAGTGGGTAACAGGGTATTGAGCATGTCAACATTATTCAAAGAACACTTGCTGAATGAGAGTGTGAGAAAAAATGATTTATACTTGTACACACTCGTGGCTAAAGGTATCATCCTAGAAATGGGCTTGGATGGCATTACAGGTTTCATTGTGTCTCCCAGAATGATGTTAAAGTCCTAACCACCCCCTTTCCCAACCTCCGAATCTGTGAATGTGACCTTATTTGGAAATAGTTTCTTTATAGATCTTCATGTTAAGACAAAGTCATTAGGGTGGGCTTAAATGTAATATGGTTGGTGCCCTTTAAAAGGGAAGTTTTTGACACAAAAAGATCATACACAAAGCAAATAAATCCAGAGACTTCTGGAAGCAAGGAAGAAAGAATGGAACAGTCTCCCTCACTGCCCTCAGAAGAAACCAGCTCTGTCCACACCTTGATTTTGGACTTCAAGTCCCCAGTAGCTTTGGGACAACGTATGTCTGTTAATTGGGCTACTAGTTTGTGGTAATGATTTGGTCCCTTGGAAGGAAACCAGTCTACTAATAACAGGGAAGGGCAAAGTGTGGACTGATCCAGACTGGGGAAAGTCCACTGTCACGATGCCAGTCACCTCCTGCAAGTCTACAGGTACTGCTGCAGCCAAGAGGCCACAGCCCACCTCTGTTCTTCCTGACCGTGAGGTCACATTTGAAAAATCTGACAAACAGCAGAATACACTTCTCCTTTGGTTAATGTGAAGATCAAACGAGATGATTCTTGTGAAGTGTTAAATATTGTGTATAGCATGGAGTGAGCACTCAATGAATACTACCTTTATGATTACAGTTTTAAAGCTCTGACCCAAGAACTTAATGACACTAGGTCAATTTTACATTTTTCAGGTTTGTCATCCAAGCACCATGGACACGATTATATCTGGACGGAGCAGATGGAGCTGGCTGGTAATGCAGGACTTTAGGTAGTTCCCTCCAAATCCAAGGGATATGACCACAATTTAGGCTGCTTTAATAGCTGGCTTTAACAGCTGCAAATCTCCCCACTCTCATTCTCTCTCCCACTCCCCAAATTTATCAAGAGGAGGTGATGGAATATGAAAAGACCTAGCTGTGTTGGAATTAAGCCTGGTGGCCTGAAGGTCAGCAGAGCCAGCAAAGTGCTGGAAGTGGGGCTGCAGAGGCTTTGGGCGGTGATGATCTTCAAGCTCCTGAAAATGCAGTTGGGGATGAGAGCTTGTGACTGTGATCAGTGTCCCCCCCCCCCCCCAGAGGCCCGAAGGGAAAGAGAACATCTGCCAATCACAGCCTTCTTGACAATTAGGAGGCTTCTTCGTCCTCTACGCTAGGGAATGTGACCTAGGCTTTGATATCCTTCTCTTGTTTACTCTTCAACAACTCGGTGACACAGTTATTACCACCTTTATCTTAAAAGTGAAGGAAGTGACATTCAGAAGACTTTTGGAAATTCAAAGTCACAAAGCACATCAAGAAGGTAGTATTCCCATCCAGTGTAACCACAGGCTGACTGAGCTAACCATTGAGCTCCACTGCCGCCTGGCACCCACAGCGCTGCCCCTGCGAGAAAGTGACTCTTCTTAATGGGCTGTTCCTAACATTGAAAGCCGAGCACTGCATTATCAAAGCCATCTGCTGATTGTTTATAGCTATGTACTTAAAAAGGCATAAATACTTTTTGAATACCAGTAGTATGTGTCCTTAATTTTCTGTATTGTTTATGAAATACCTGCAGTGGAGCAATCACAATAATAATTCATACTTTATAGCACTTTGTAATTTACCAAGGGCTTTCATGAACATTAACTCGTTTTATACATCACTCGACTGATAAAGGTGAGGGTTATTATTACCCTCATTTTATTGATGGAGAAGGAAGCAAGTCATACATGGTCTTTGGCATTTGCAGATCCTAATGAACTGAAAGATGCTACTTGGGAGGAAAACTGAGGCTGAAAGTCCTTTCCTGAGAAATGCAAGTACTTCCTTCAGGGAAAATACAGCCCCAGAATGAGAGTGGATGTCTCCAAAATCGGTCCCAATCTAGCTGCCTGCTGAATGCTTCTTATCCAGGAGGACGTAGCTGATGAATCATAGCCAATAATGACAGTGGCAAATAACTGTGTATTTATTACATACTTACTAATGTGCTAAGCATTCTACACCATTTGCTTTCTTTAATCTGCACATAGCCTTGTGGGATTTTTTTTTCAAATGATGTTTTTCCCTTGTTATTGGTGAAGGAATTGTATCTTCAAGTAGTTAAGTAACCCCAACAATAACCTTGACCATCTGATTTTAGATATTTTAATTTTAATAGTTTGAGTTTTCCCCATTAAATCCCAAGTTTTCAATTCTGCAAACATAATTATTTCAAAGTTATCCTCAGTTGTATATGTTCTGCTCAATTGAAATTTTTATAGGTGTTCCACATCTGAGATAATGGAACAAAATGGATTATGAGAGACGGCCCAAATTGTGCAGCCTCTTTAAAAGCTGTGTTCTTTCTTTCATGTTCCTCCACTCCCAGAGTCTCTTGATTTTCCCCTCTGGCTTGCACTAGGTCAGAAATATGACTGGTGGCCTGATTCAGAGGTTTGGCTTTGGACTGCTCAGTACTCATGAGGCTCTGGGTTCAGTACTGCACCTGCCTGAAGGAAGGTGCCTGTTAGGTTCATGTCCCATAGGGACTGCAGTTTGCAATTCAAGAGATTGATTTTGTGCAAACACCAGAACCCATGCATCCAAATATCCTGGTGGAGACAACTTTGGAGGCACAAAACAAATGCAGGTCTATCTTGTTAGGGTCACAAATCACTGTCCAAGACAACACGTGTTCAGGGCACATTCTTGCTTCCATCTCATCTTTGGATAACTTCAGATGGTTTATTTCCTCAAGACAGAATTCTTGCCATTTCCTAAAGGATTACAATCAGTGTTCCAGAGAGATCATAAGCCAAGGCAGTGTCAAAGGGCACTAGAGTACAGCCCTCAGTGGGAGATTAACTTTGAAGGCCACAGAATCACTTGGGTGCTTACATCCCAATCTGTTTGCACTACTCCATCCCTTGATGCTCTGTCTGAAATAACTTGAAAAGGAAGGAATCTGAGATGAGAAGACAAAGGGCAGAAAGAAGATTGGGCAAACTTATGTTGAAAAAGAAAATGCAGAGACAAAATATACTATGGCCCTGGATTTATGTTAGAGAGAGTGGAGTCATTTAAGGGGGGTAACCAAATTTCATCATGGGGGTCTGTTATGTGTACCATCACTGGACAGAGAAAACCCGACAGCTCAGGCTGAGGCAAGGCCCACCATTAGGTCTACGGTGCTCCATTTTGAATTTGAAGTATTAGCTTTATTCCCTTCTGCTCATGTTGCTCATCAGCTGTAGGACACCAGGCATATCATTCAAACTTTCTTACATGCCCCAGCATAGGGCAAAATGGAAGGAACTAAATAGGTCCAAAACTACAAAATAATAAAGTACTTCGTGTTATAAGCACTAAGTTTGTGGTAGTTTATTACAGCAGCAATAGCAAACTAATAAACATATTTAAAAGATGAGGAAACTGAAGCTCCATGGGGTTAAATATCTTGGCCAAAGTCACATAGCTAGCTCACAAAGACACTAGAAAGATCCACGCAGGCCATTTCACAGCTCTTGCACCTATGTGCTAGGCTATATTGCTTTGAAGAAGGAGGAAGAGACACAATTGCCCCAAGTTTACAAATAATGTAAACCTTCCACAGCCCTGCAAGGTCGTAAAGACCATCACTGTTTTTCTTTTTCTCTTTTCTCTTCAAAAGGAGAGCGTGGCCCAACAGACTAACTGTTCTGTTTGAAATCTCACAATTAGAAGCAAATATGAAATGGCAATCTAGTTTGGCTGGCTCTTTGTGCAGTTCACCACGGTCCCCATGCACTGTGCTGTTTCTGTGTTCTTTAAGGTGTTTTAATTGCCACAGCCCTTTTGCAAAGAGAAGCATGTGCCAGGGTGACCAGTGTGCAGAGCCTGCAAAAGCCCAAGAGGAGCCCAGGACCTTGCCACTTTCACAAGCTGAGATGGCTCCCACCACAGGCTGCAGAGATAGAGATGTGACTGGATTCTATCAATCACTGGGGATCTCTGTCTATTCAGTCCTGATAAGTGGAACTGTATAGTCTTATGTCTTCCTGGGACCATCATGCCAGCTCCCCATTTTGGAAGCCTCCAAATGAGACAGGCAATGGTCTAGGCACATCAGAGGTAACTCAGTCACACAATCCCTATTGCATAAGCACTGATCATTGCATGATTTTAGTGATCACCCCTTTGTCAACCACTTTTGACAAATAAGCAGGGAAACAGCAGTTACTAGTCTAGCAACCCATAGATAAAAGATAAAAAGTAATGTTGACCCAGGCAACATTTACTCCTAGGTCAGGGCATGTGTCCAAAAATCAGCAGGAGTATAATTCAAGAAGAATTCACCATTTTTTCTTTTTTTTTAATCCCATTTTATTGTTTAATTTCTTTAAAGCTAACGAAACTACAAAAAATGGAGAAAGAGGATGTCTGCTCCTTAAGACTTCCATTTCCTAAGTCCCAGCTCTTTTATACACAGAGAAGATCTAATTTTATTTGTGCTTCCTGAATGCCACCTAACAGTGGGGGAACTGGGGCTCTGCTGGGGGATGGCAAACAGAGCTTTTGTTCTGATCTCACTGCTTAGGTTAATGCATCCTGACTCCTCCACTGTTTCCAGGGATGCTGGGATTCCACTGTCTGTTGGGGAAGAAAATGTCCCTGTGAGAGAAACAATGAGATGAAGCAGTATTTACAAAATTTGAGTCAGATTCCCATCCTGTCTAACAGGATGGGAATTTGACCCATTATTTACACTCGTAAGCTGAGAATGACTTCAAAAGCCCTCTTGTGAACCACAGGGGAGAGAATGATTTAAGCAGCTTTAATGTAGACATGGACTTAACAATAGAAATGTGTGTCTTCTTCTACAAAAGAGAAAATTGACAACATTTACTTCCATGGTTAACAGGGCATTTAATTCTAAGCCTTGTTTCTAAATGTCTGTGGATCCCACGTCTCTAGGATTTCCCAGAGAAATTCCTCTTGCATTGGGGAAATAAGGATGCACAGAAAAGTCTAGGGAGAGATCAAGCTGAAAATAGAGAAGGAAGCAAAAGGGAAAATACTTTGAATGCCTGGAAAAGAGAATGTAGCATTCTTTATACAGCCTGAAAAAGCAGGCTGACTCCCTCCTCCCCATACCCTCTTTTCCTAAGGCTTGCCCCACCTCTGTAGCCGCACTGCACCCAGCTCACAAAGAGATTGTGAGAGAAGATGAGAGTAAAGAGGTGAGGGTGATTTCTGAATTTTGAAATATTCTACAGAAGCAAATCATTGGTTATATCATTCCCATTTAAGTTATTCCTAAATTCTAGGGTCTGTCTTTTCTGAGAGCCAGCAGGATGGAGTGGGAAACATCTGGACATTGGGGCTAGAAAAGTTAGTGGTGATGTCCCAGCTCTAGTATTAACTAGTTCCATGGCCTCTCAGGCAAGGTGCAAGCTGATCTGACTTTTGGCTTTCTCAACTATAGAATGGGCATGTGCTTCCTCTCTTACCCCATGAAGGAAGTCCTCAATCAAGTTCGGTCAGCTCTATTTTTTCTATTTAAACTAAGCCCATTTCTCAGAACATTAAAAAAAAATTGACTATAGTTTAGTTTGTAGAGTTTGCAGAGTACTTTAAAATAACAACAACTGAATTGGAATATAATTCACTTTCATAATGCCCACCCCTTTAAAATATACAGAGTTTACTAGTATTTTTATAGCATTGTACATAGACTACCACTACCTACTTTGAGAACATTTTCATGATCCCACAAAGCAATCACTTAGCCACTAATAGCTAGTATTTTTAAGACACATTTTACTAATGAACATCTTCCAATACCCCAAGGCCAAGGGAAATCTCTAAATCACACAAGGAATTATTTCTAAATGTGCAGTCAGACCCTAAGTGCAAAGCACTTGTCTTCCCCTCTGGGACTTCCAGATGGACAGGGGAGATCTCCCCAGCATGCCCATATAAACAGTAGGTTTTTGGAGGGCAACGACCAAGTTTCCTGACCATTCTTTTCTTCTTACACCTAAGCTCAGCACTGAACACACAAGTAGGTGCTTGATAAACACACGGGTGCCAATTGATTGGCCAAATGCCACTTCTTCTGGAGACCAACACGTTTGTCATTTGTCTGCTTCTCTCAATGCTGAGGTCCTTCACAAGCTGTCATGTTCCATGATTATTCTCCCCAAAGCATGTGCTGTTAATTTTTCATCTTAATGAACTGTCCAATGAGTTTAGCAACAGGAATAGTGATAAAACATAATAAAAATGGCTTCTGCCTGGCTATTGTCAGAAACCTTCTCTCTACAACATGGGCACATAATTGAAATAAAATATCTCAATGGCTACAAACACCATTTGTCAAGAATAAAGGAGAATAAGTGCTATTTCAAAAATTCATACTAACAGACTTTATAAACATGGATTATTGGAACATTTCTCCGATCGATACCCACTCAAGCATTTAAGTGCATGGCTATTATTCTCTTTTGTTTGCTTGAGTGAAACCACTTTGGGCACCAAGCTACATGTCAGCCCCAATTTTCTAAAGGATTATGGATGCATAGTCTTTCCTGTTGGAGAGATGGGTCAGGCAGGCAGTAGCAGGCCTGAAAGGCCCATGTTAATGCACAGATGCACACCTAGGAACACTATTATGCAGCTATGAGTTTCTCAAGAGAGGAGTGTTCCCAAAAGACATGCCATTCAAATGTGAGCGATGGTCAGGAGGAACTCAGAGAGAGAGAGAGAGAGGGGGGGGGGGGTTGAAGATTCTGCTCATTCCAACAATGTGCAGAAGCCTGCACTCCAGCCTTCTGCCCCAGGATATTCTCTAAGGCAGGCACATTGACCACAGTATTCCTGTCTACTCATAAGGGAAACATTCAATAATCATGAATTTGCTTTGTTATTCCACTCAAAAAATATTTACAGAGCTATTACTGGTGTGGACAGCCCTGTTCTTGACACTTGGGACATAAAGAGGGCAAGGCACATCACGTCTCTGAACATCACGGGCTTATAGTCCCATGAGGGAAATAGACCAAAAGTCAACCATGGAATGAAAACAATATTCACTAATCATGGTAACTACCATGAAGGATTAGACAGAATGACAAAATGATGAAGGACTGGAGAACATGGCTTTAGAGGCTATGAGGTCAGAAGAGTGTGTCAAATGGGGACATCTAACATGAGCCCTAATTGATGAGAAGGTATCTGTCCCATGCAGAGACTCCACCAAGACTGGGAAAGCTGGTAACGCAAAGCCCCTGGGGACGGGAGGAATGACTTGTGGGAGGGGTGGCAAGGGTCCTGCACAGCTTGGTGGATAAACTAGAGGAGAGGTAGAGAGGCAGGGAGTGACCACAGCAAGGACAGTACTGGCCGCACAGTGAATCTGATTTGATTCCAATTTATATGGGATGCCATTAAGTGGTGTTGAATAAGGACCAGGGCGATGGCAAGAAAACCTCCACTTCACTTATTCCTGACCTTTACCCCATCCTGCTGAAAAGTAAATCTAGACCTGCTTCTCTTCTATCCCGTCCTTTTAATTTCTGATCCTTTGCATCTGCACCTCAGTCCAACCTCTGAAAACCCATCCTGGGCAGACATGCCAGGCTCTTTTTTTCTTTGCCAGCCTGAGTCCCTCCTATCTCTGATGGTACTACCTGAGGGGACTCCTAGGATGGATGAGGTAAAGACCATTTAGAATAATATTCCCAGTCTCTAGGAAGCAGTATTTATTCTACAAAGCAATTATCAGTGCTCAGGCAATGGGAGACTTCTTTTGTTCCTCCATCTAAGGGCTGACACAGCTAGGGTGCTCTGGGAGATGCAAAATTAAATTGAAAAATCAAGAGTAAAATGTGTCTTCAAAGTAGAAGTCATTTAAGTTTCATGTAACCAGAGATCCTTTACCGTCTTGCTCACTCTGCTGTCTTGGTACCTAGCCCCGCACTGAGCATCTGTTGAAGAAGCAAGCATTTAATGAAAACAATGAATGAACAAGTGAATCTGATGTATTCATGCAGAGACACAGGAGGCTTGTTGCAAAATACTCAATAGAGGTTGTCGCAGCTTGGATTATCTGGAAGGCAAACTCTGAGATGGAGTTTGGCAATGGGGATGCTTATTAGGGGGAGCCCTTGGAAGGAACAACTAGGGAAGGAAAGGTGAGGAAAACAGAACTCTACTAAAATAGAAGGTGATGTATGATGCAGCCCAGTGACAGCTCAGACTGCCCTCACGGTCTTCTGGGCTAAACATGACCTTTCAAAATCACCCCAAGTACAGCTGAGACGGACAAACCTTTACTGGTCAGTCCTCCAATGGAAGCTAACTGAACAAAGGGCATGACTTTCAATGAGCCAGAAACTGCACATGGAGCAAATCTTGGGGGTGCTGAGCTGGAAGTTATCTGCCAAGAGTACCCCCAGAATCCAGGACTACCAGTCCTCCAAAGAAGCAGAAACTGGTTCTTAGAGTAGTAAAGTTTGGATCAAAAGTGTCAGTCCTCCAAATGTCCATGGGCAAAAGGCTTGGTCACCAGCCTGTGGCACTATTAACAGGTAATGGAATCTTTAGGAGATGGGAACTGGTGTTAGAAAGTTAGGTAACTGAAGTTGTGCTCTTAATGAAAATATTGGGGGCTGGAGATATAGCTCAGTTGATTGAATGCTTGCCTTGCATGCACAAGGCCCTGGGTTCAATCCTGAGCACCACACAAAAAAGAAAATATTGTGACCCCAAGCCCTTTGCTCTCTCCCTTTTGTTCCCCAATTGCCATAAGGTGACCTGTTTTGCTCCACTACACATCCCCACCAAAATTTTGTGCTTTACCACAGGCCCAAAAGCAATGGAACAAACTTGGAAAGAGGGAAAGCTCTGGAACAGTTACCCCCCAATAAATCTTTACTCCTTTAAGTGGATTTGTCTCACGTATTTGTAATAGTGATGGGAAGCAGGCAACAAAAAAACTGGTACCTGGAGTGGGTCCATGCCATGACTATAAATGACCATGTGGTTCAGAAACCTTTGGGATTTGTTTATAGAAGGAATTTGGAAACGTTTGGAGAAGCAGGCTAACAGAAGCCTGGAATGCTATAAATGGAACTTAACTGGTGAATCTGGTGAGGGCTCAGGAGTCAAGAAATGCTGATGGAAATACAGGATGCAGATACTAAATGGCAATGAGGTTTCAGATGGAAATGAGGAGCTTACTGCGAACTGGATTAGAGGCCACACATGTTGCATTCAGGCAAAAAAAATTATCTACAATTTGTTCATACCCTGAGAGCTTGTGGGAACCTGAGTTTGAAAGTGATGGACTAGTTATCTGACAGAGGAAATATCAAGGTAGCACAGCATTCAGGCTGTGGCATGTTATTACTGGGTCCTTTCAGCCAAATTTACAGTGAATCTCAGGAGCAAAACTCAGAGGGAGAAGATTTTAAAATCTTGCAACTTAGCCAGCAAAGAAACACCCTTAAAGTTCTGTCCAGGGGAGGTGCAGATGTTAAAAGAGATTGGCACCATTAGAAAGAAACTAAGTGCTTTGCATAGGGATAGGAAAGATGCCTCTCAGGAATCACCAGGACTCCACCCCATCACAGGCACAGAGGTAGAAAGGTGTGAACTCCTTTCAAAGATTATCCTTTGAGAAGAGAGCACCAGGGTACCTGCATACACTGGACCACCTAGGAAATTGTTTCCCATGTTCAGCAATCAAGGCACTCAGAGGCTGCTATAGCCACAGACTTCACAAGTCCTGGCATAGTCAGCAGACCTTGGCATTGTCTACTTTTACAGGCATACAGAATATAAAATTTATGAGGTCACAGAGACCTCCATCAAGATTTCAAAGGATAACCGGGAAGACCAGACCATATGTTGTAGAGTCAGAGTTTGTGCAAGCAGCTCCTGAAGGGAAATGCATTAGGCTGTAAGAATAAAGCTGAAATCACAGTGGAGACCCCAGGAAGGATGAGATGTCAGAAACATGGAACACCTGGCAAGAGATACTGCAGGCAGGGACATGAGCAAGTCTATAAAGATGGCCATGCAGATTTTAACCAGCATGCCCATAGGGGCAGGGCTCTCCAACACTTGGGGAACTCAGATCACACTACATCATTTTATTTTAGCTTTTTTGAAAGTATCAAGACCTAAGAGACACAGTAGATACCAAATAGGTAGAATTGCTTCTAAACTGAACATTAAATATATTAGTCAGCTTTTCGTTGCTCTCACAAATAATTGAGATGAATCAATTTATAGTAAGAAAGATTTATTTTAACACATGGTTTCAGAGGTTTCTTTCCACAGTCAGCTGGTGCCCTTGCTTTTGGGATTATAGAGATGTGATGTGCATCTCTGACCCTACATCATGCACCCTAGATATAGAACATGGAACTATAGGACTTACAAGTTTTTTTTTTTCTGTTGTGTTTTGACTACGCTTTGGTCCCACCCCACCTTTCTGTCTCTATTCCTCTGTTTTGGAATGGGAATATTTACCATGTGCTATTGTATCTTAGAAGTATGTGAGTTTCTTTTTATCTTAGGTATTCACATGAAAGTGTTTGCCTTGAGTGTCAGCAGAGACTTTGGACTTGGACTTTTGAGGAATGCTAGAACCAGGGACTGTCAAAGTTGGACTAAATGTACTTTGCATTGTGAAATGGACATGAGTCTTTTAGGGGCCAGGGTGAAGGGTTATGATTTGGATTTTAAATCTCCCCAAAAGATTATTAGCCTATGGTGCTATTTGGAGACAGGATGGCAGAAATTTTAGGGGGTGGGACCTAATGGGAGGAAGTTAAGTCTCAGGGGTGTCCCGTTGGAGGGGACATTGGGACCTCTGTCAATCTTCTCTCACCCTTTGCTCTCAGGCCACCATGATATGAGCAGGTTTGCTCTTCCACATGCTCCCACCACATCTCCACAGACCCCAAACCAAGGGCACCAGCTGGCCATCAAATGGAACCTCTGAAACCATGTGTCAAAATAAATTTTTCCAACGTTAAGGTGGTTCATCTCAATTATTTTCTACGGCAATGAAAAGCTGACCAATATATTTAATGCTCAGTTTAGGAGCAATTCTCTCTGTTTGGTTTCTATTGTTTCTTTTCGTCTTGATATTTTCCAAACAACTGAAATAAAATGAAGCAATCTCTGCCGTGATGTGGGATGGTTGCTGTGTGATTTGATAAATGCAATGTAGTGTTGGTTTTATGTGGGGAAAAAAAAATCTAGAATTCTGGTTTACCATGTATCCCTGGGTAGGATAACTCCTTTTCCTATGCTCTGCTTGACCTCTTTAAGCCTCAGTTTCTTCTTGCATGGAATGCAACTCAAGTGATCACAGTAGATAATTTACAGGGAAGCTATGTGCAAACTTTAAAGAAGTGTGCCTTTAAAGGACAGGCCCCGGGCCCTGAGCTTACTGTTCCTAATGGGGAAGGCAGCATTGGTGCATTGGCAGAGACTGGGCTAAAGATTACTGTTCCAAGTCCATTTTCAAAAGGAAAAATATTTGCCCCATGTCTGCCAAAATTCTCAGCAGGGAAAGGCCAGGTAGATGGAGACAATATCTCATCCCTCTGAAAGCCTATTCACCAAAACTGCATATATACCCCCACATACCACAATAGATGGCATGAGATTGATTCTCTTCTTAAGGATCCTGCAGACTTAAAGAGAAATGAACAGCAATGTGTCAACAGAGGAACATTAGTGCTGACTTTTCCATTAGTCACAGTAAGCACAGTGCCTGAGGCCCACAGTGATTTTAGATGGTTTACAGAAAAGTTTTAATTTCTTTTACAATGAGAAAAAAAATGACCTTTTAGGATAGAAGATTATATTTATCTTTATACCAACATAGCCATAAATATAAATTCATATTTCTTGTATGGAGAAAGTGGAAGTCATAGGAAGACCCTAAGGAACCATGACCTCTGAAAATAAGGGGAAAAGAGATATACTATCTCATGGGGTCTGGGAACCCCAGTTGGATGACAGCATTCTTCTCTGTGTACCCAGACCAATCAGGCCAGAGAAGAATAATGTGAGAAAGTCAGGGTGTGTAGCATTACAGCATGTTCAGGGACAACTAGCAATAAGCTATGATTGGAGAGCCAAGTGGAAAGATGGATGGGGGCTTCCAGTGATGAGAGGACGTGGGCACTGGATCTTGTCCATCGTAGAAGCCAGGCCAAGGACTTTGCTCTTTTTATCCTCAAAAAACTCTAAACTTCTGAAGCTTGCATCTCAGGATGGACCAACTTGATATAGTGTAGATTAGAAAAAACCATGCTGTGGCTCAATAGAGAGGGACTGGGGACCTGGACATGCCTCCATGACCTTGAGCACCAACTACCTTGGCCAGTCCTGAGTGAACACAGGCTGCTTCTGCCCTCTTATCAGGGTTGTTGAGCAGGTACCTGCTCAAACTCCTCATGGGAATGAAAATTCACATGCCAAAAAAAAGGCTTTTGATCACTGCCCAAGTATGATACAAATGATTTGGGGATGGTGGATAACAATATTCCTGGGTCCTAGAAATTCTGAACACTGGTTAGAAGTCTTAAGAGCTTCAAAACAGTATCTGTTATGCATAGAAATATACTTCAGGAGATTTTCCAGATATTCATTTAAAGAGGTGCCTACTCATTTGCACTTTTGTACATATGCAACCAAAATTTAAAAAAAAAAATTCCTTTAAAATAAATAGTATAAGAATCGTTGCTGTGGCAACCCAACCCAGCAGAATTTGGAATGGTGTTTTGATACTAAAATTCAGAGAGTCTATCTAAAAGATGAACTCACTGGCCCTTTCACAATTTTTTCTAATGCTTCCAAATTGAGGTACCTGCCAGGTGTCTGGGTGCAAACTTCTGGATTCTCTGCAGACACAATAAATTGGTGGCAGATTTTGGTATGGCTTCTTACGTTTCTATCCTTGCTTCCTCATCTCACAATGCTTTGATTTCTGAGTTCCCCAAAGGGCAGAGGGCAATTTTTGTTAGTAGCCTCCCGATCAAATGGTGATTCTGTGTCTTAGGAATGATGTGGAGTCAGGGAGGACTGATGGACCATGGCCTGATTTCTTCATAAAATACTCTGGAGCCAGCTGGATAGACCCAACTGAAGGAAACAGGATTAGAAAGTGGTCAGAAAAATACCTCCATGTGGTTTATGAACTTCTTGAGAATAGGAACTGTTGTGGTCAACTGCACCTGTGGATTTAGTACAGTGTAAAAAGACAATAGGTGTATGTTCACCTGCATATGAAAATGAATAAATGAATGAATGGCTAAGAAGTCCTTTCATGGAAATTCCCTCCCACCATGCTCAGAAGAACTGCCTTTTTTAGCTGAGATATGTCTAAAGATATGCCTGTCACCTTGAAGATCCTGGGGAACTACCTTACAAATAGTGTGCACACGTCTTGGCATAGAACATGCAAGAGTTTCATGGAAGCCTTCAGGAATAATTTGATGAGAGAATGAAAGAATGAATAACTGAAAATAATCCTCCTGGTCCCAGGCCCACGAATGTGAAACCCCACCACACTGTCTTATTAAGTTACTTCCTGCCGGTCGCAGGATTCAAAGACCCTCTGACTTTGAGAACAAACTATCCCTTGCCATGTAATACACAGAGGAAGTGCACAGATAACTTGAGCAATGCTCAGGTGCTTTGATCTTGAAAGGAGAAAATCCCACACCAGCCTTTGAGATACCGTGTGGACTCTGACAAGAAGAACAGAAGACATAATTCTATCTCAATGGCCAGTTGTTAGAAATGAAGTGATCAGATTTCGATTGGACTGTCTGTTTTATCCTGGGCCTCTGGGCCCGGAAGACAAAAGCATGGAGTATGTTCATCTGCCCAAATGCTGGTTTTTGCTGAGCACCGGGAGACACAATCCTTTCCCCAAAATCAAGTGACACAAAGTCAGCCTCCTGACACCTGGGGGATAGAATGGCTGCTCATGGCATCTCAGGGAAACTGACCTGAGAGGAACATGTTCTCAGTGGCAAATACATTTATCTCCCCAAGTGAGCAGCAGGGAAGGAGGCTTGCTGGGTTCTCTGGGTAACTGACGTCCAAACTACACCTTAAGTTGAAATTAAATTCACAGAATCATTGCATGGAACACAGCAAAGTAATTTTTAAAAAGTCAATGACTTTTGATGAAGGGTTTGTTAAGAATTCGTTGTATTATTTTTGGAAAATTTCTACAGGTGGAAAATGTTTTAACAGCAAAAAGAAGAATCACAACTTTTAAATCAAACAACAGGCAAGTGAAACAAGAGGAAAACTGAAAAAAAATCCTTTTTAAAATCAAGGTGTAGGACAGTGTGCAGAACTGCATTTGTAGCTGGGTCTCATCCATGTACGTGTACAAAGGTGGAGGGAGTGGCCATGTGGATGCATGTTTGTAACTGTCTGGAAGGTCACAAAGGAAACCCAAAATAGTGGTTGTCTCTTGGAAAGGAAATAAGAGGCCAGGAATTGGAGGAACTGTCTCTGTAGGCGTTTTTCATATTTTGAATTTTAAAAAGGTTTAATCTATTTCAACATCTTGTCTGTTTAAATAAAAATAAAAATGAAAACCAACAAACATTTCAGGGGACACTCTACCTAGTCATCACAGAGGGCAGCTCAACAACCTCTCTTCAGATCCCCTTGACAGGTCTTGATCTCCTCCTGCCAGTCAATTCCTACTCACGCTCCTGTCTATACCCAAAGGTGAACTCCCCGCTGAGGTCTCTACTTCTACCAGAATCATTCCATCCTGTGTTCTTACAATCTGTGAAGATGTTTAGAAGTGGCTTTGTGCCATGGCTTTCTATCTGCCAGCCTGGCTCCAACACCAAAAAGCCAGGGGTGGGGGGTCACGATAAAATCATAACTTTGGTTTCACTGTTGTATTGAGACAGGTGCATCTCATTTATGACCCAGTTCAAGGCCTAAAACAATGATGGTTCTCAAGGGAAGGCTGATGTGAGAACATATGCAGACCCCTCTTGTCCTCTAACTCAATCTATACACATTGGGCTTCAAACTGCGCCTAAAATCCATTAGGTCACCTTTAAAACTCACGATTTAGGCCATACCAAAACAATGACAATATGAATTGCTTTCCAACTACCTCCCATGTACATCGGTCCAAGACTGAAAGTCAAAGTTCAAACGAATTAGAAGAGTCATATTGATCAATAGGAGGCACTGGGGTGTGGCACATGAGAGTGGAAACTCTGCTTCCTTTTTCCATAGTTAATTATGTGGTCATAAGAAACTGCTCTCACCTCTGAACTTTAGTGTCTTCATCTATTAAAAAACGCATTGCTACTGCATGTAGCCATCAAATTTTGGGTGACATCCAACAAGACAGTAACTGTAAAGCATGAGGTCCCATGCCTGCCACACGGCTTTGCTTAACAGGTATCAGCTACCGTCTAATATCGGGAGAGATCTCTGTTCTCTGCCCATCATTCATTAGAGAAAGTAAGATCAGAGAAGCATAACGTTGGCAGAGGTATTTTCTTTCATATTGATTTCATGCAGCAGCAGGTTATTCACATGCCTGGCATGTAGGAATTTCATGCAACTGTCCATTGAACATGGTAGTCACAGTTACATTACTCATTGAAGATCTGCAATGGATGGTCACCAAGCACACTGAGCAACTGTTTATGATTCTAGTGACACTAGCTACAGATGACCTGGCCTCCTTCTCCACAGTGGCCTACATCCATAAATAGGAAAAGTGTATTTGCAGACAGTCCCAGCAGGCCCAGAGGCTTACAAAGCAGACTGCCAACACTTCAAACTGTCAGAGGCAACACAGAGCTCATGGATTTCCTAGCACAGGTGAGCTGTCCCAAACAGCTTCTGGGATTGACTTCTATGAAAATGAGAGATAACTGGGTGACCTGTGACCAGGAGCCCCAGATGACTATTACTCATCAGGGTGTCAATGTGTGCACCTTCTTCTTTTGCAAAGGGCACATCCCTTGTACTTCTCCAAGGCCCATTCGTATCTGGGCTCTAGTGCCCTACTAGAAACCCAGCAAGGTCTCAGGGCTGAGATCTGTCCTGTAGCTACCCAGGTAATTCCTCCACTGCTCTGAGAAGGTACCTAAGTGAGACAGGTATGCCAGGAATGGAAATTCATGTTCAATTTGATTTTCCTGCAAGTCAGGGAGGAAGCTGACTCTGTGATCCCAAGCTGTTTCACCAGGATTTGTTAAGTCCTTTTTTCCTTCCACTCAGAGTCTGGCTGCTAGATACAGTGCCACTTAAATGCAGACTCCTTAGGACTAGGGAGTCTTTAGGAAAAGTTCCTTTTCATTCCTATGCCTGGATTGCAGAGACCTGATCAAGAAACAATGGCATCCTGAACTCACTGGCTATCAGGAATGAGACTTGAGCTAAAGTTGTTGATAAGTTCTGTTTTGCAATTTCCAGACCTAAAACTAAGATGATCATCATGAATGAGCCTTCTTTTCCACAAGGTCACAATATTCCTCTCCTTAAAGCAATAATCCTATCCCCAAGATGAAAGCATGATACATGTCTGTATCATGCTGTTTTTTTGTTTGTGTACTTCTATTTTTAAGGATGATGGTGACCAGCAGCTCTGGGTCACAATGCCTATTCCACAGGCATTGGAATATTTGACTTCCTCTTTTTGGAATAAAAGCTATGCAAAACTCCTCAAAATAGGCTATTCTTAATTTCTAGTTGAAAAAAAAATCTAACAGATTTCCTAGAAGTGAAATTAAATTCAAGTATTTTCTATTTAACTTTTGACTCTGTTTCATTGCTACCTCATTCTAATTGTCCCTATTACCTAGAAAAATCAGAAATGTCACTCTCACCTCCTATTGAAGAATTGAAAGGGCAGATGCAATGAAGAGACCCATTTAGCTTGGCAGAAATGAGATGATCATCATTCACAGACATACCCACGAGAGAGACGCGTTTTTGTCTGCTGAACCAGGTTTCAAAGCAAATGACCAAAAATTATGCACAAGGGAGAAAAGTGGATCCTACAACTTCCAAATCAGGCTGGTGCATTTGCAAGGAGGGGTAGATCTGCTTTCACGACAAATGTTTTCATTCATTGGATTTTCTCCTAACAACTACTGACCAGAGCATGGGAGAAAATGCTGGGAGCTCCCAAAGTTGAGGTTGTCCCCCCAAACAGACCCTCATCAATATAAGATCAATATATAAGTATCTGGGACATCTCCAAAAATCAATGGGTCTAGTTGCAGCTGATGCCCATCTCTTTAACAAGAGCTTGTGTGGACTGCGGAAAAGACCTCTGGCCTTATGTGGAAAAAAATGATTTTGTCAACAATTTTGTGGATTTGTTCAGGAAAAGGAAGAAGAGTGCCAAAAGACCCAGCTAGAGGTAAAGTCAAACTTTTAACAGATACAGATGCCAACCATAAAAGTTATGGCATATCACCATAGACAACTTACCTTCTCTACTGTTGGGTTCTCTCATTTATACAATTTTGGATATTAATAGTACCTACCGTATCAGACTTTTGCAAACTTTAAAGGAGGTGATGAATTTAAAGAAAGTCTAAGCCTGACAAGGGTCAGCATGCAATATCTGTTAACTGATATAATTATGGCTGTTCTCTCCCTTCATTTCCTGTTCAAAATATACTATAGATCTCTGTTCACTTGTTTAATAAATACCTTTTACATGCATACTTTGGGCCAGATATGTGCTTGAAACTAGGAGCATGGTGGTCCCCAAAAAAACCCTGCCCTCTAGAACCTCAAGGTACAGCTAGGAAAGCAGACAACCACATAGACAACAATGATCCAACATGGAAATCACAGAAAGGGGTGTCATCACTGTCTGGTAAAGTATTGTCCAAAAGCTGATCACAGCTCAGTCTTAGGGGATCACAAATAACTCTTCAGACACAGTGAGGTCCAAGCTAAGCTAAAAAGTGAGTAAGAATGCTTTTAGAAAGAGAGGGGTTATATGGTTTTAGGGAAGTGAGTGTGTGATGTGGGTAGATTCTAGAGAGCTTGTCTATCAAGAGAGCTAGGTGTGGAGAGAGAGGCTGAGAGGTGAGTCTGGAAAGCATTCAAGAGTCCTAGAAGCTCATTCAGGAGCTTAGGTCTATTTTTGAAAGGAGTTAAATGGGAGAGTGCTGTAAAGTCTGGATCAGGGATAATGTTCACAGAGTGTGTGGAAGATTCTCTTATTGGAGCTGATGAGGGAGAACTAATCCTTGAGGCAAAAACAAAATACTAACAAACGAAAACACCTGTTAAGTGGCAATTCCAGTAACATTGGAGAGAGGCGATTGGGATTACATCTGGATGGTGGCAGGAGGAAGAGAGGAAAACAGAAATATTTCTGAGATAATTGCGAGTTCACAGTAGGAATGAACGAACAGGAATGCATTGTCATGGGAGGAGAGGAACTGAGAGGCATGAAGTATTCCTCCTGTGTTTCCGGCTGGGGTGAACTATGATGCTGTCACCCAAATGTGGGACAGAGGAGAAAGCTAAGGGCTAGAGGGGATATCATGATATGCATTTGGCCTGGCATTCAAGGCACCTGCTGACCGTGTACATGAGCATGAGCCACAGACGTGTGGGTAGGTGAGTCTAGATCCCTCAAATGTGGGCTGTCCTGCTGACAGAGCTAATCCTCAAATTTCTAGCCTGATACAGATGCCCTATGAAAATAGCTGCAATCACCACTGACCAGATGGAATGCAGGCAAATGGATTGTAGAATTCTAAAACTTGAGAACTCTTAGACCCTAAATTCAATCACCGTGTGACCCAGAAAAGAGCTCATTAACCTAAGGGCACACAGACCCTGACTAGCAGAGCTGGGTCCAGGAGTTAAAATCAGGCCTGCTGGATCCTCACCAAGGCTCTTGGCTGTTGAGATCTATAAGGTTCAGTCTCCCAGAAATCTCTTCCTTGTGGGATATAAGCCACCTTATTCTATTTTAAGAATTCTTTTCAAAACAAAGAAAAGAAAAAAAAATACAACATGATAATCATCTCAATTAATATGTCCAGCCAAGTCCTTGCTAAAGAATCATAATATTCTATGGTTTCTTCTCTCTCTTCTATATTAAAAAGAGTTATCATCCCTGTACTGACACGTATAGAGAATACCTTGAATGACCTTGAAAAATCCTATTCCTCAAAATCCAAGAAAGTAGGCCTCACGCTCTCTCTCAGATCTCTACTTTGGATTGGATAAAGGTCCTAATGAAGCTAGGCTTAAGGAATGGATCCAGCAGGCATAATTTCCATCTCCACATACATATCAACATGTGGCTCACTCAGTAATGTTGATCCATCTTACCTTCTTCACCCATTGGATACTTGCTACCAATTTCTATAAGATACTCCACCCATCTGATTGGTCACTCAAGAAATGACAGAACAAGTGAGTATCACGGAGCCACCAAGCCAAAAGCACAGTGATTTCTGCAAAAAAAAAAAAAAAAGGAAAAAAGATATTTAGTAATTTAGAGATGACAGGGCTTGATAAGATGATCCACTACTTTACACGGGGAATACACAGTTGCAGAAGACAGGCTTTTCTCTTGGAAGATAACAGATCAGATGTGCAAAGAAAGATATAACCCAGTTATTACAAAGGTAGGAAAACTTGTCATGGTTTTTGAAGTACCAAAATGGTGTGATTAGTAATCTGTGTATTTGGTACTTTGGTGACAAATTGGTCAAGCATTCACCATTAAAACAAAATGAATTTCTCCTGCGTTTGCCCTAGCACCAACAATAAACCTGCATGTGAACATATGAAGTCTTGAGACAATTTCTAATAGAAACTATGTTCTGAGTTCAAGCCAGGCCTTCCTTTATGAAGTGGGAAGCAGTGTTCTGGAGATGCCCGATCTTTGAGGAACAATAAGCTCAAGGACAAACAGTCGTATGGTGGGGGTGACAGGCGATGTCATCCCCATTCCAGGAGACTAGAGCATTGGGCTGAAAGCACTGCAGTAGTCATCCGGGTTATGTTTTGCCTCACTACACAGTACTCTGGGTTTTCTGTGCCGGGCTGTTCTGCCTGGATCTGGTCTGATTCATCTTCAAATCTACTAAAGTGTCTAACACATTCCCTAGCCAGAGCAGCTGTTCATATATTTGTTGAATGAATGAAAAGAAGTACATGAAGTATTTAAACAGCTGTTGTCTTTAAAAATGGGGGCACTGAACCAAGAAAGGTGTCGGCTGGCGTAGCTTCTCTGACAAGAAAACAAAGGAATACTTGAATGCCCTTCATCTCTAGAGCTTCTACCTTCTAGGACCAACTCACATCTGCATGGGGAGCGTCAACAGCAACTTTCATTGATTTCATTTATCGTGCTTTTTTTTCCCAAAATCTACTTTTACCTCCTCATCTTGCTTCCATCCAATGGTTCCTCAACTTCGTCCAAAATAAGCAATACACACCCTTCTTATTGAAGGACAGTAGATGAATTGAAAACCTACTAAGAGTTATCCTTAGCACCATGTTTCTGATAACTGTACCAAGAAGAACAATATATATATTGTTCTTCAATATATATATTGTTCTACAATATATATATATATATATATATATATATATATATATATATATATATATATATATTTTTTTTTTTTTTTCCTATGCTGTTGCCAAGATGTCAAGGGCATAGCAGCACTGAGATTATTTACAGACACACATGGAGTCATAGAGGAAAACCACGTGGAGCCATTCACTCGACAACAGCTAATGTATGGTGAAAGGGTCCTACTTGGCAACTATATTGCTTGTATCCAGTCCTCAAAAAATGGCACATGCCTGTAATCCTAGTGGCTGGGGAGGCTAAGGCAGGAGGATAGGAAGTTCAAAGTCAGCCTCAGCAACTTCAGGAGGCCCCAAGCAACTCAGTGAGACCCTGTCTCTTAAAAAAATATATTTTTTAAAAAGCTTAGTGGTTAAGCACTGCTGGGTTCAATCCCCAATACCAAAACCAAAACCAAAATAACCCCAGCAATAAACCACACACTTACTCATAATCCTGTGTAGACTCCAGGTAAATCTGAGCTGATCCTGGGTAACCAATAAAATATAGCAAAGGTGGTATTGTATGGGCCTCAGGTGAGGGTCAAGGAAGCACAGCTTCAAACTAAAGAGAATCATCCCTGAGCCCTAAGATCTAAAGTATTTGCCTTGATAGGTTTAGATTCTTTCCACCTTCCAGTTTCTCCCTTTCCAAATGGAAGTGGCTGTCTATTTTATGTCTGCCTACTATTATATCAGAGAAGCATATAATTTCTCTGGTTTCACAAGTTCACAGTTGCAGGGAAATTTTGCATCAGGATAAATTGTATGGAGTCTTTCACCATTCAGATGACATTTAGATGAGTCTTTGGACTTTAATATTGAAGTGGAAACAAGATAAGATTTTGATAGCTATTGGCATGAAATAAATACATTTTATTTGCAAAATGGCATGGGTTTTGAACTGACTATTTGGGACCCTGAAATTACACATGTTGAGGTTTACATAAAGTCAGGGAGGTGGAACTCCCACGATAATCCCATCATAGCATTCAAAAGGAAACTAGAAAATGAGCATGTTCTACTCTTCCTGCTCCCTCTCACTCTCCTCTCTCTCCATCTACCACTTTCTCTCTGCTTTGGAAGGATAATGAGAAGATGAGAAGATGACCACCTGCAAACAAGGAAGGAGACCCCCAACTCCAAGAATCAAATCTGCTGACACCTTCCTCTTAGACTTCTAAATATCTTCTTGTTCAAGCTCCTCAGCCCTTAGTATTATGTCATCACAGTCTGAACTGATTCCTACAGAGACCCTGTGGCCTGCCTTGTGCTCTTTGAAGGCTTGCTCTTGGAGAAGCCAGCAGGCATGTGTGGAGTCTCAATGCTCTGAACCATCATACCGTGAGCAATCATACCCAGCCAGCCAGATGCTGCCCACCTTCTTCTGCTTCAGCCAGAAGGTGAGTAAAGGTGCCACCTTGGACATTGCACCTCTTCAAACCTTCCCATAGCTCCCATCATCTCATAAACAGGCATAAGAGAAATCCTAGGAAGAACCACCTAAATGAATTCACAAAACTCGCAGAACTATAGGGGATAGGTATAAATTGTTGTTATAAACCACTTCAGTTAGGAGTGTCATGTTAGTCATCAGTAGGTAACCAGAATGCTGTAAACAGGGATGAAAAGGCACTTTCCAGGGGCCTCTACAATACAACCACCCTGAGTATCAAAAGTCCCACTTCGCCCAAGCTCAAAGGGATATGATTCTTGCTGAAGGTATTCAGCCAATAGCCCCCAAAGAAGACTTCAGGGTCCGTGTTTCTGCTATTTTCCTTCTCCAGACTACAGTCTGTCAACGATGCAGCTCTATCTGTCGTCAGCATGTTTTTAAAAGTTCTCAAAATGGATTAAAAAGTGAATTGGACTCCCCACATTGTCTTGCATTTTTTACCTCCCTGAAAAACGCTTTCTATAAAACTTCTTTCGCCAAAGCCTGCAGAACCAATGGAAAGTTTCAGAATTAAAGCAAAAAAGCAAAAAAAAAAAAAAAAAAAAAAAAGATGATGACAAGGATGAATCATCTGTGAATTCTCATCACTGCAAGCCTCTGCAAAACAGGAGCTGTGAAAATTTCATGTGCAACAAGAAGACCTCGTGCCTTAGATAGAAAACAATCAATTCAAGCATTCTAAGTTGTTCTTTGGGCTTTGGGGAGAGTAGATGGGTCTGAGAGAGCTCTGCGGGTTGGCTGTACATCTTCTCTCCGCATAGGCCTTCTCATTTGGGACGTTCACTTTCCCTCATCTTCCCCGCATCTCATGAACCCCTGGGAACTGGAACCATGTGTTCCCTCCTGAGCCAAGACGCCACAGTCCAGACTTGCTGCATCTGCCTCCTGGCTACTCTCAGGATCTCCCCACTTCATTTTTCCAGGCTTGCAAACCATTACAGCCCTGGGGTAAAAAACACACTCTCTCTCTCTCTCTCTCTCTCTCTCTCTATATATATATATATATATATATATATATATATATATATATATATATATTTTAATTTAGAGACGAGGTCTTAGTGAGCTGCTTAGGGCCTAGCTATGTTGCTGAGGCTGGCTTTGAACTCTCAGTCCTCCTGTCGCAGCCTCCTGAGCTGCCGGGATAACAGATGTGTGCCACCATGCCTGGCCATATCTTTCTCTTTGTGAACAAAATAAAACAAACGTTGTGGCTTATAGATCAACATGTATGGGTCCTCTTTGAGAATGTGGGCTCAGCCAAGCCAGGTGTATATCAGAATAATTGTCAACAACCCCCCAAATAAATATATTATATTATATTATAAATACACACACACACACACACACACACATATATATATATATATATATATATATATATATATATATATATATATATATATATATATATATTCATATGTGTGTGTGTGTTTGTGTATTACTGATGGTGGGGTTGGAAAACAGTCCCCTTCCATTTACTTCATGAGTGCATGCTGTAGGATCCTCAGACTTATGTCTGAATGTTCTGTGAGAACAACCCATTATAAGTACAACAGGGATCATAAGCTAAAAGGTTGACACCTCCAATTTTACAGACAGAAAAACTGAAGCTAAGTGATAAATGTCCAATTGCATAGGGCAAGAAAGTATCATAACGGGTGGGGTGCAGTTAGCTCATTAAGACATCCACTCCTTTCTACAAGTTATAAAGATGAGACCCACTTCCCAGGGCAAATCATGCCCATCCCTCTGGGATGTGGCCAAAGATAATTCCTACTTTTTGGCATAATGACACAACAGGGAATTGAGATATTCTGAAACAGAGCTGATTAAAACAAACCATGATTAAATATTCATATTTTGCTATTGTATAATCAAGTGAAAAGCTAGGTGTTTGAAACATTTATTAGGTAAAGAAATGGAGCAGTAGCCTTACATTTTCCTACCTTCTAGAAAGATCACGTTGCTTTGCTGATGTAGTTCTGTGCTTTTCTTGCTCTGTAAGCAGAAGGGGTTATAAGTATTCAACAGACCCCAAGTGCCTACAGATGAGACCTTTGTTTGGGGCTTTTCACATGTTCCTGACATCATCAAAGTGATGGTGAAATCAATTAATAATCACCACTGGGTGTTTTTCTTTCCTGTTATTGCTGAAGTTCTGAAACCATATGGCAAAGTATATTTTGTAGGATAGGTTTGTAGATTCTGATTTTTTTTTTAAATGGAAGAAGCAGATAGCTATAAAGTATGAGAGAACAGCAGCACTTAAAATGCAGGCTTTGCCTCTTTTAAACTAATTTGACTTTGGGCAAGCAAGAACTTTCTGTGCCTCAGTTTCCTCTCTACAAAACTTAGATCATTAATCATTTTGGAAGGTTATTATGAAGAATAGTGATAATAAATTAAACACCTCCCTTAATATAAACAGTCAAAAATCAATAACTATCATTATAAAATGGTAGACATTGCAATTTTACAATGGTACAAGATTCAAAGTTGAATCTTCCATTGTATGTCTGCTATTCATAAAGCCTTTTGGTATGCATACAAGTATTTGTATAAAGCCAAAGACTGGAATATTTGCATATGTTGATATGCAGTCACAAAACATGTAATTAATATTCATCTCTAAGCATTTTCCATACTATTCTTTTGCAATATGAAGAAATTGAGTCTCAGAGAAGCTCAGGGAGCCCTGGAAGCACTCTGGCTCAGCTAAGATCTCTGCTCACACTGTGTGGTTGAGGACGGCCAGCAGCCCATAGCTCAAACTTCCTTGCAAAATCTCCAAGACTGGCTACTCAGTGCCTGGATGGGGGTGATGCCCAAAGTCTAATTACAAGAAAACGTCCATAAAGAGTTCCTGGGCTTCAAATGGATTTGACACAGCAGCCCTTTAAATGAAACTCAACACGATTATCTTATTTCTCTTTAGCAGTTTTGCTAAGTAAGCCATGGCTTTAGAGGTACCTAATACAAAGTGACAACTTTTGCCGTTTTCCAAACGCCCGATGGAAGGGCGTAGAGAGAGTCCATTGTCACCATGGTAATTACTGCACAATACCTGACAGCCAATGAACAATCAGGAGGCTCAGGCAGCTGCTGAATCAGGCATTGTCCTGGCCTGATAAAAAGATTAGAAGCCCTGAAAAGCGGGGGAGCAAGATCTCACAGCTCTTTCCCTGGGCCCTGAAAGGCCCATTGTGCTACCACCATAAATTCTGGGTTCCCCGGGCACTTGGCAACTAAAGCCAGGGATAATAGAATTCTTGTGTCCAACAAAACAGTCCTTGTCCAATGCCAGTTTTATCAGCCACATTTACAAATGTCTTTCGTTGTACCCAAATAATTCCCTATTAGAAGGGCTATTGGGAGCAGAACTAAATAAATATTCACAGCCTTTGTAATATCTTTGGGAAATGAATAAACAAACAGTCATCTAGCATATGAGCAAACCTCCTGCTACTCGCTGGATGTTTTATCCCCATTTCTTACCCAAATTATAGAGTTTCACTTTCTCTTTAACATACTGACAATTGTCATATGGAAAGCTCCAGTTCTATCTCTGTATACCTGGTATATTGTCCTGATGCTTTGGCATGCATTTTTGAAAATTAAATTCCCCAACAGCACTGGGAGGGGCTTGATTTATTCCATCCCCACCTCCTCCAAGAGGAGGAAAGCAGGTGTCTGAGAAATAAAGAACTTGCCCAAGGTAGCCAAGCAATGATCACAGTGGGAATTCCAACCTGGATTCCCTGGCTCCAAAGGCCTGGCCCTTCTCACTCTTCCAATGTGATTTTTTCTACCAAATGAAAAAGAAGTGAAATAAAAAGGCAAAATACGTGGGGGTCATATAAGCACATCCACTATAGATACCTGTATATCCACACACAGCCTATTTATATTGTTCAACAACCTCAAACACCTAGAATAAAACAAAAATGCGAAGTCTTTCTCTAGGAGCATGTCTTTTATTTTCATTCAAAAATGCTAGCAATTTTGCTCTTTTACTTTCATCCTATGGAGATGGCAAACAAACAAAATTAATAACATCAAGCCTCAAAAAAGTTTGAAAGCTATCCACGTGGTTGACTGGTCATGCTTTAAAAAGAATTACTGGGTTGCAAAGCAACCAGTGGGCACATGACCGCATATGCTCTAGAACCACATTTACCTCTCTTCTGTGTTTTATTTTATTTTGCTTACTTGTCTCTTGGTTCTGATTGAAAATAATGCCCATGGCAAAACAGACACTGTCTTGTTGACAAAAGTCACCAACTAGAAGGAAAAGAATTTATATTTTAAAAACGACCATATTAAAACCCCAAATGGTTTCCTGTGAGGTCCAGCAATGACCATGCTAATTAACACAGCTTATGCATGTCTCTCAGGTCTGCCCCAGCCTTACCTACACACCTGACCTCCTCCCCAGTAAGCCCTGCAGTTGGCTGACGCTGGCAGGTCCTGCATCTAAGTGCCTCTCTGCACACACTGCTCCCTGGGCTATTCTCTTCCATTCTAGTTACTTAGGTGGGACTTCCCTTCACTTCCTCGGAGGGCTCCATATTGGATTCCCTTAATGTACTATATTGGTTTTGATTTTCCCATGGGTAGAGCTCTTTGCATAATGGATAACTGCTTCCATTCAACTCTGCATCTAAGGAAACTGTGAGGTATGTGAGGACTGAAATCACATCTTATATGCATCTCTGTTGGCCCAGGTCAGTACACTGCTAGCTCTCTACAGGGAAGGCTTTTGGAGTAGTCAATGAGTGATAATAGTTACACAAACAGATATAACAAAACTATTATATATATATATATATATATATATATATATATATATATATATATGTGTGTGTGTAATTTTCTAAAATATATAGAAAAGTTAAGTAATTTCCTAATATATACATATATAAAAATAGCTATTGACCTTTTATCTTCTTGTTTTCAGATGGCAGGTCTAATTTGTGATGTGTTTCCATGGATTATGATGCTGTACTCAATTGACTCAAATTAGTCAGCCTTGATAAATGCAATGAGATTCTATTTGGTTTGTTTTCAAAGATAGTTAAAAATCAGTAAGTAGGCTATTATTTTGCAATCAGCTATTAACAAGAAAAGTCAGGGAAACCAACAGGTATTTTCTGACTAGAATAACATGCATGTATTTGTGCAAGCATTGAGTTTGGAAAGGTGTTATCCATATTTTCCAAATATTCAATATGCTACATGCCAAGTGAAGCATTTTATCATCTTTGGACATTTAAGGCATGATTGGAATCTCATGCACATGATGTGTACATCTACTTGCTCAGGAGTTGAGCAGTAACAGACACAACTTAATCCAAACAGGAAATGACAATTCCTGACATTTAGTAGGAGCTTGTAAGATGCCAAATGCAAGGCTAAGCAGTTTCCTATAATATATAATTTAGTATTGTAAAAATATTTGAAGTCAAGTTTTTTTTGATATTTTCGTATTTCATAACTAAGAAGATGAGGTACAACAAGGATGAGTGAAGTTAGCTACAATAACAAAGCCACTAACCCAGGGGGCGGGATTCTGACACAGGCTGGTTGAATGTCTAACAATGCATCCAACTTCTATATTTAACTACATTCTTCAGATATAAACTAGGGCACTTATTTAGGGAAGTAGTCCAATGAGTTTAAAAAAATGACTAAGAACTATATCCCTTTACAGTGCTACTACACCATCCAAAGAAAGCCATTGTCAAAGAAGAACCTACAAAATATTGAAGGGCCACAACAATTTTTACCACACTCAAGAACAGTATTTCTAATTTGTTCACATCTAGGCAACTTTCAGTCAAGTAATCAAAATATCTGCAAACTTCTCTGGAGGAGGCAAATCTCCATATTCACAAACTTAGAGAAGCACATACACTCACACTGCAGTTTTAACTGTGTGTCCAAAGCACTTACAACTACCTTCTTAATGTAAGAAGAAGGGTAAGGTGCACCATCCGTAGATTTATGGTATAGCAGGTGAGAGCTTCTTCTGAGATCATAATGCTCAGATAGAAATAAAACAAGGTTTGTCAAAATTAAGTGGGACTTTCCTTTTGAAATGTAAAGTTACTTTTTTTTTAAAAAAAAAAGTCATTTTGTTATTTACCTCTTTTGAAACATTCTGAAGATACAAGCTGTGAAAACTCAGAATTATCTATGAATTTCACAAAGTCAAAAAATGTGTACATTTGCTTGCTTACTGTGTATTAAGAAGACAGAAGTGGAAACTAAATGCTGTAGGAAAACTTTTGAACAAATGAATACGGAAAGGAGGAGGAGAATCCTGGCACATGATCTCACCTGGGCACACGTGCGTCTGCAGGGCTGCACTGAATAGGAACTTGTAATTTTCCTTAGACACAGATTTGAATTTGGCCACAGAAAGGCTGACGTGAGCCAGGGAGAGAATCCAGTGGGCACTCTGCCTTCTCATCACACCTCATTAAGTACACTGGATTCATTCAGGGTCCACGGGAGAAGAAGGCCATTAAAATGTTTCAGTTTTAGTTTGCTGCCCTTTATTGGTGAAATAACATTCTTCACTGGTATGCACAAATTTTGATGATATTAAGGATGTTGGAAAAATCACCTGCCCATATCAAGAACCCAATTCTCTCACAGCAAGTTTTATCTAGGCTGGCCCCCCACATTTACCTCTGAGGCAGGTACACACACACACATGCATAAAACCTCAAAGGATCATTTGACTTTGTCTTTTTCTTTTCTTTTCTTTTCATCTTTTTTGTTAATTCCTTGAATAGTTAAAATTTATGTCCATGTCTACTATTTTAATTAGTAAAAACAAAGAACAAGGAGGAAAAAGAAATAAAACATCATCCGCCATGCTGGATTTTGATACGAGTTCTCTTTGTGCTTCCTTGTCTTTGATATTTGCAACTGTCTGATACAGATATAACATCTCTTTGTGTATTTGTGTACTACCCAAACACACACAAAAATACTACTCACAAGTTGATCATTTATCTCTGGAAATACTTTAGTCACTTTCCTGATCCAGTAAATTATGATATTCATTTGGCTCTGGGTACCAGGGTAGATGTGGTGAACCTTAAGTTTCTTTCCTACTTTGAGATTACAAAATTTTGTAATTGAAATAATCAATTCCCCTAGGTAAAGGCATCCTACTTCCCACCACCAGGGTTCTAATTTCATCTTTGGAAATATTGAGCCAGGGGTTTGTGCATCTCTGTCATCAACACAAGTTTATGACTTCATGATCCAAACTTAATATCATGATGATGGCCATCTTTAAGGTCTCTGCAGAAGACCTTGGGGACCAGCTGTGATGGGTGCAGGGGGGTATCTTTAGCATCTGGTGTGACATGCAGACTCTTTCTGAGTCCCTGACAAGATGGCACCCTCAGAGAAAGCCTACAGGATCCTATCTAGCCAAAGCAAGTGGCCTGTCACCCAGCAAGCTGAGATAGTTTGAAGAATTAGAGATCCACCCCCTGCTGAGGGAACTCTTGATTCCAGTAGAATAGTTTTCATTGGGGGCTCCATGACTTATCAGTTCTGTCACTTGAGACTCAGGCTACCAAAATGCCAAATGGGAACCATAACAGCACAAAGCCGTGGTGAAGCAAGAGTCAGTGTATGTAAATGACACTATTGTCTCTGGTACAAAGTTATGATTCATTAATATCAGTCAACATCATTGTCAAAGGTATCATTTTTTTCTGTTACAGAAGCTCAGTGTAAAGAAATTAGTGCAAGATCTGACACAACAGGGACCCACTAAATTGCTATATTTATTATTGGTATTAAATCACCATTGTCAAGACATAGGGAGCTCTGATGTCAATTCTCTTTCAATCCTGATCCAGCTGCTAAGATTTGCAGCAATTCCCAAACAAATCTCTCTGAACAAAGAGAAGGCACTCTCGGGCTTGGAATTCATTCAGTTGCATTGCTTCCCTTTAATTATGTCTATTTCTGGGGTGACCCCAAATTTATGACAAGAGGAACTGGTTGGACATCAATGAGATGAGTCAAAGGAAAACACTATGTAAATAATAATTAGAAGAAGTCCCCGATACCGTGAAGACACACCTGGGTGACTGAAGGGGTGAGAACACCCATCCATTGCATTGCATTTACTTTGCAGAGTGGGAGACCAAACCCCTAGTGGGAAATGGGGGAGGGGCAGAGCCCATGCGATCTCAGCAGCCACAAATGCCCCCTCCCTTCTGCATCTCAGCATCTCTGCAGAGCAGCCTCCTGAGCATCCCATGTCAAGCCAGGCATATGAAGGGACTTCAATGAATGATGGTGAAACTCTCCCAAAGATAGAGGAAGAAATGCAGGGAGAGACAAATGCCAATCCTGACGTCATGACACAGGAGGGAACAGAGTCTAATCATTCCAGAAAATTAAAATCTCTGGCCACTCATTCATTCATTCTCTAAAGCTCTGACCACTCATTCATTCATTCTCTATAACTCTGGCCACTCATTCATTCATTCTGTAAATCTCTGGCCACTCATTCATTCATTCTCTAAAGCTCTGACCACTCATTCATTCATTCTCTAAAGCTCTGGCCACTCATTCATTCATTCTTTCACTTTTTCCAACAATAACATATTAAGTATTTCTAACGGTTAGTGGTTCTGCAAGGATGATCACAGGCCATCTGGACCACGTTGAGGTGAGGCAGAGGAAGAGAGGAGGAAGGGAAAGAGAGGAAGAAAAGGAGGAGGGCATCTGAAAAGTAAAGCAGTCATGTAAGTGGGGGTCCTAAAATGTCCCGCCTTCTCTGTCTTCACAAGGGGGTGGTGTCTTCCCCAGAGCAAATATTGAGCCACAGAGGGGGCAGGTGGGTACAAAGAATGAAGAGAGCTCCTGAAAGAAGACAGAACTAAAGAAAAGTCAAGAAGTCCCTGACGACGTGATTGGATCTCTGAGACTGCCTATTTTTAGTGGCCTGAGCAGACTGTCTCATGCGACCTTGAAAAAATTATGATGCAAAGAGAGTCCATGAATGTTCTCCCAGCTTCTCATGGGAGTCAGCTCAACATCAGATCCCCTTCCTCAGACTCATGGCTAAAACCGATAACCTCATTAAAGGACTCATCATAACAGATATGACCCAAAAGCAAGCAAATGGATTGACACCAACAATTATCTGTCTTCTTCCTTGTTTGTCACAGAGATTTTTAAATATTAGGTTCACTTTTTCCTAAGCAGGTCTAATTTTTCATTACGTGTGTTGTTTTGCATTCCAGCTAAAATTCTACCCATTCCCAGCAATGAAAACATATGCTTCCATCCAAAGCCATCTTAATTATTTAAATTATTTTTAAAGTTAAAAAAAAACAGAAAGGAATTACGATATTGACTAATTCTAGGCTTCCCCGTGCATGTTACGAGAACTCTTTTGTCATTGGAGAAATAAAGCTTTACAGCTGTGACAGGCTGGCTCAAAACAAAGTGACTAACTTGATGTCAAGGCCCCCCTTGGTTTCTCGATTCTTTTAATAATCCAATTCTTTTGACCCCGATTGCCAACAAGAATTATATCATTATTTTCCCATTAAAAAAATATCAGAATTTCCTTGTTGCAATAGGAAATGTTTAAGTAAAAAATGAAGGTCACTCTGCATGGAATCACAGGCCTTCCCCAAGGTTGCAATTTCACTGATTAGAAAGCAATGTGGAAAAATTTCTCTGTGCTCCTCTGCCATGGTTCATTATGAAATAAACTCTCTACTGCAATGACGCTAATGTAAAAATATTCCTAAGTTGCATCCTGAAAGGAAGGAGAAAAATAAAGATGCTTTATGAGTCAGAGTATATAAACTGCCGGTGAAGTCTTCTTTTCTATCTTTCTCTTCAATGTTTAAAACTTGATCTGGCCTAGAAATAAATTTGCAATGTTACCAAATCTCATCATCATGCAACCCAGAGTTCTGCAGTATAGATCCCTGAGCTGGCCACATCCAAACTGAAGGAGCTTTCTGATACATCAACACCCTCCTCCAATTTCTTGAACATTCAGGAAAACCTACCCCACCTAGAGCTGCCAAAAGGACTAGCCAATTTCTCCCAAAATAGAAACAGGAAAATAGTTTACAATGCTAAATGATGGAATCATCAAAGTGTCAAATTAAATATTGATACCAAAAATTGGAGTCTAAAATACTCGCTGGTGTCGGGAGAATGCAAGAGGGGAGGTCAGCAACTACCAAATTGGTAGCGGGAGCATGAGAAGGATATTCCTGGAAGCCTCTGCATTTTATTTGGTGCCCTGATCCCATGCCAGCCAACCATCTATGGTGCCTACAGAACGGTGCAGGGGATGGAGCGCCACAATGCTGAGCAAGTTTGGAGCCTGGCCCCTAATGAGCTTGCTCTGGATCTAATTGTGACTTCACTTATTTCAAACCTGGATAGAATTACCCAGGACAACACGTGAGGTTTGCTCCAGCTCAAGATAAATTAGCCAGTAACAGGGGAACAAAGCCAACTGGCGTACAGATCGGGATGGCCAAGTTCAAGTCCACGCCCTGCCCCTGTGTGTCTATGCACAAATCCCTTTACCACTTGGAGCCTCAATTTCCCCATCTAAACAATCAGGGGGTGAGCAGAGATGATGTCTTAGAAAGCTGGAAGCTCCCTTATTCTACGGTGCAACAGACTGGGCGAGGGACTTAATTCCACAAGTTCCTTTCTTCATCTGGAAAGGGTCCTCTCTGATGCCTAACACAGGTTGCTCTGATGATTAAAGAAGGTAAAGGACACACTTAGCCCACCCAAACACACAGCGGATTCTCAGTAGACTGTGCCCAAATTAAAAGAAGTCAATAAGGATAATATCATGGGTTGGAAACCCCTGCCAAGATGGAATCCTGATCACTTTTCTAATTCCTAGCACCTGCCATAGGTCAGGCACATAGGAGGTGCTCAGTAAACAGATAATTGTTAACTGATGAACTCTTACTGATTAGAAGCTTTGATTGGCAATTCGGCACAGAGGATTCATTTCAAATGGGGAAGGAGATTGGTTCTTCAAGTTTATTAATGCAGCTCATTTAGAGAGAATATTTTTCAAAATGCAAGGAAGGTGAGATGGTGGCGAAAAGGTCAGACACACTGGGAAGTGCTGACAAGGCCAACCTACCACCTGCTCCTGAGATCAGCAGAGGCCAGAGCCAAAGGCATGAGTCACCACCGGGCAATGCTGAGGCTGGGGACCAGTCCCAGGCCTCTGCTGGCCTCTTGTAACTGTCCCCATCGAGCTCTTCATTCATTGAACAAGCGGTCCAAAAGGTCCTTTCAGTAATCCTGGTCCCCTTTGGCAGAAGAGAGGCAAATAAAGCTGACACTAAAAGCAGACAATGTGAGAACCGGAGCTCAAGACCAAGTGCTCCCAGCAGAAAATGAAAGGAGGTCAAGGCAGGGAGACCAGCAAGCCCCGTTAACTATTTGGTACAAAGCCACAGGACCCTTCCCAGAGCAAAGTCCTGAAATAGCAACAGAAAAGATCAGCATCCACGTATGCACCCGCACTCATGTGTAGAGGCTTACACATGCACTCACGTACACACACACCTGAGATGCAGAAATCACTCTGAAATGACAGAGACCACTCTGAATCCCGATGAGAAACCCATTTTGATCCATTTATTATGATGAGCGAGGGGTTACGCGGTGGCTCTCTGTAACTAGGTCAGACACCAATTGGTAGTCAACTCCACAGACCCAGGAAGATTTAATGAGGAGGAGATCAGACAAAGACAGAAGATGGAAATAGTGCCCCGAGCGCGTGTCCCCCAGACTCTGCAATCTGGCAAGGGAACCCCGTCCACACCGTTTCTCTCACAGATAGACCAGAACAAACTTTGTGAAACTCCTGAGATGAGGATCCGCAGTCCCAGCCAAGCCATTGACCAAGGCTCTGGCAAGTAGCAACCAGGCTGCAAGAAAAACAGGCCCTGAATCAAATGACAAGGGGGACCTGAGCAGAAAGTCCAGGTACAGCGAAGGCACACTGAGCCGTAGCTGTAATGGCACGAGCGGGACATTAAAAAAAAAAAAAGAAAAAAGAAAAAGAAAAAAAAATGGCACTGCCAACCTAAAGCTTGTGTCTACAAAAGCCAGTCCCCTTTGCCAGGATCTATGTGTCACCGTCCCCACCCCTCCTCTGTGCTGGGCAGTGTAACTGGCACTTGCACTCAGGCCGGCAGATGGAGAGGCCAGGCCCGACCAATCCAGCGCCTACTCACTCTACCATCAGGAAGGTCACCGAGCAGCAGTTGGCCACCTAGGGTCTTCCTTGCCACAATCCAGCCACGGCAATGCCATCGCCAATGCCATCGCCAAGAGGACCCTTCTTTTCTTCCATCTCAGGACACTTCCTATGGGGCCATGGAGGGCCACGGTGCTGTGAGATGGGCTCAGCCTAGCTTTGTTCTGGACAGCCCAGCCTGAGAGGCGGCAATTCCCTGGCACCACTGGCAGCCCTGTGAATGAGCCACTGTCGTGAGACACACACTCACTGCTAATGAGTCCCACACAGACACAAGCAAGAGAGGCAAATGCAGTGGCTGCCACAGATGAGGCAGACTTTAGGCAGACACAGGGGACGGGCAGGGCCACAGCATTTGCTCTGCCCACCCTGGCAGACGGACCCCAGCCCAGTGTCTCTAAGCGCCCCAGCACAGCAGCAAAGACCTGGAAATATCTGTCTTCCTTGAACTCATGGCACCTGCTCTCCCCTCCTAGCCCAGTTAAGTAGAAAATAGCACCAAAACTTTAAATAATATTCTCATTTCATTGTTTTAAAGACCATTTAAACAAACAAACAAAATGCCAAAGCACTGATTATCAGAGCAAGTACACTTAGCAATGTAATACCTAAGCAGTGAGGGAAATAAAAAGAGTGAGTGAACTTGCTTTAGCACTTGGCGGCATAAATTCATTTTACAGGATTCCATTGTAGACGGTGACGACGTAAAAGTCATCTCTGGGGCAAGTTGCCTGGATTCGAATCTTTTCTCATCCAGTTGGACAGCTTTAGACCAGTTATCATCTTTTCACTTATAAAATGGAGATTAAAATGGTCCCCCTAGCAAAGGGTTCTTGCAAAATTGAAAGACGTTAACTCCCACAATGTGCTTGGCACATAGCTTCATAAAGGTCACCTTTTGATCACGGTCAACGTCATTAGTATGATTTATGTTGGCCAACTGAACCGGTCTTGGAGTTTACATGTTCAGGTTACCATGCTACATTCTTTGTGCACAACACGGTTATTGAAAATCCAATGATATATAAGGAAAATCAATTTCACTGGCTGAAAACTCAGAAAATTTAGAGAAAAGAAGAAACCAAAACTCCCAGACCTCCATCTATCAGCTTTTCCTGCTTTCTCCCCCAAAGATCCAGAACACAGAGAACTGCAGATGTCCAATGATGTTTTAATTTTGAAAAATATTGCATTAAATATTGCAAAAGCTGATATCTGCACTTCCTGGTGCTCTCATAAATTGTACACCTGCGGCCAGAGACTCTGTCACTCATCCCACGGCAGCCCTGGCCCTCGGAGCGAGCGAAGTCCTCCTCTTTGTTGGGAGGTGCTTCTGCCACTGCAGTGTGCAAGTCACTGGGCACCTCATTAAGTGCACATTCTGCTCCTGCAGGTCTGGGCGAGGGGATGAGGTCCTGCTCATCTGATAAGTGCTCAAGTGGTGCTAAGGATGCTGCTGGTCCATGGACACTTCCAGGATGCACTCAGAGGAGTGAGACCTTGGAAGAGGCTGATGCTTGGCATACAGGCGGGGGGGGGGGGGAGGCAGTGAATACCTGAGTTACAATTTTCAGTGTCTCTTTGATGTTGGGGTTGCTTTCAGACAAGTTGAAAATTCTTTCATTTTTTCAAAGAACTGCTGTTGGTAATCTAAGGCAAATACTTGGACCCAGAGGTGGAGAACATTTGTTGTTTTGTTTTGTTCTAAATCAAACAAATAGAATAAAGAAATACCCATTGATGCCTGATGACTGCCCTTTGGGGAGTTCATTTAAGTTTCTATTTCCCTTGTTCCTTCTCCTGGCTGAAGAAGCAGAAGTTGGAGTGCCCCAGAGGAAGGGGTTGGGCATTGGTTAGCGTCGCGAAACCCCTAAGGTTCCAAAGGAATAATTACTGATAAGAGCAATCAAACAGTCAGTTTAATATATACCTGAATTAACTGTCTTTTACTTGTCCTTCAATAAAATTCCAGAAGAACAAGAGCTCAGAATTTTGGACTTAAGAACATGGGGTTTAGATGAAGACTCCATCACTTGCTAGCTGTGTTACCTCAAGCAAGTGGCTTAGCATCTCTGAACCTTGTATTTTTTTCTATCTGAATTGGGTCCTAATAGTGCCTGCCTTGCCAGGACTATTGCTATGAGATAACTCATAAATGTGTGCATAGACCATGTGAATGAATACTTCCCAGAGTCAAAATATATATATATATATATATATATATATATATATATATATATATATATATATATATCAAGAACAACAAAAAAGGTACCTCCAAAAGTTGAACATTTGTAAGAGCAATGCCTTAGATATATAAGAGCAATGCCTTAGATATATCTGGCTTTCTATTTCCAAGTCCAGGCTTTTTCTCAGATTGTGTGCATGTGTGTATATATGATAAGCCAAATGTATTTAACAGAAAGAAAGAGAACAATGTGAATAACAATAAAATTTTCATAATAGTTTTTCTCCTTATAAATCCTTGGTAATTATTGTATATTGCCAACTTTACTAAGGAAGCATTAAACCATCTTCCATCCTTGGGTGGAAGAAACAGCTAATTGTTTGAATTGAAATGCATGTGCTTTCAAAAAGAAGAAAGCAATCCCTAAACACACACACACATACACACACACATACACACACACACACACACACACATACACACACACACTTTCTCCTCCTCCCTCAGATCTCACACACTCTCTGGCACATAGCACTGAGTCCTACACATGGTAGCTCAGGGCAAATATTAGCAGCTGATTTCACAGAAGGAAAATCATGTGTGGCTGATAATCTGCTCATCACTCCACCGGGTGGGGCTGTGCTTTGCCAGCCTCGCCTGCCAGTCAGATTAGAATACAGACCGAGAAAACAGGATGGAAAGCTATTTCACTTCCACCATTGTATGGGGCAGACTATCTGACAGGATTCCTTGTTACTGACAGAGACACAGAAACTCAGGCAGGGGATTAGAGGAATCCACACGTGACAGTGGCTTCTCAGTTGATACTGTCCCAAAGCCCTTCTGTACTCTCCATGTGGGGAGGGCCGGCTCTCATCAAATCCTCCTTATGGGACCATCTGTGTCCCTGCCCATGTCATCAGGCCCCTGGGCTCCCACCCAAGCATTATTACAAACTGTCCTCTTCTGCACACTATAGCTGAAGGCTGTGGGCCACTGCAAAGAAACCTTCTTTCATTAGGGATTTCTCTGTCTGCACAGGATTTATGATGATCCTTTGGCAAGGACCTCTGAGTCACTGGCTTTCACAGGACAGCCAAAAGAGTATTTCAGGAGAATCTACCTCTAACAAGCCACACAGCCCTGGAGATTTATTTCCCCGGATGAAACGGGCACAGCCTGATGCATCCAGAATGCAGCCCTGCACGGGGTGCTGAGGCACAGCCAATGAAGGGGACGGAGCATTGGCTGCACCAACTCTCGCCCAAATCGCCACAGGACCCTGGGAAGTCAGTCAACCTCTGTGACAGACCTCACGCCACCCGTAAGCTAGAAATGACATGGAGAATACCTCCCTCCTGGAGATGTCCCGAAGGTTAAATTGTTGAATGGAATGAAGTAGCTGGTGGAACCCCCACCTTATTTATGGGTGGGGACTCTTATTTTTGATGAAGGATGTGTAACAAGAAAGCAGCAGCTTTGACTGACAGCCTAGTGCTTCACCTTTGGGAGGGGCTGTGAGTGGCAAAGTGACGGGTGCCCCTGTGCCTCGAGAGTTTGCCAGTGAGAAGCGAGCCCCTTGAGGTACAGCAATTGTTTTTCTGTGACAGGAGCACAAATCCTGCCTCCCCACTCCATCACTTGTTAAACTCAAGTTTCATTTGTACCAATTCTAGACAATTTTCTGTGATTTATCTCCCACCAGCCAAACCCTCTTCCAATTCCTGCATCTCAGCTTGAAAAGCATGGCTGTGTTACTATTTTTTATTTATTTTTTTGACAAACTCAAAAGGAGCCCCCTCCCACTCCCAGGCTCCTCAGAGCTGCTCCTCCACCTGCAGCAGCTGTCAATCATGCCCCTTGATGGTTCGCAGGCTGGGAAGACAGAGAATGCGTAGAAAAAAGACAGAGGCAACAATACCTTCCCCGAGTCAGTGGGTGCGCACAGTATTTCCAGTCCTACAGACACTGCAAGGTAGTGTCTGTCAAGAGAATGTTTCTAGGGGCAACTGAGACTTTAGAAAGTCTAACTCCCCAAGAGTCATCTAGAGAGTAACAGGGGTAAGATGGGAGCCCAGATTAGCCTGACTGCACGTCCCTTATACTGTCCACAGCACTGTGTTATCTCAACATAGGTAGGGGGAGACTCTTGTTGGCTTTCACTGTCCAGCAAATCACAAAATTGTCAAGATCTCAGCAGGCCTAACTTCTGGCTCTACCATTCAAACTTATGAATACCTGAAACCACCTAAACTCTCTAAATGCTGTTTTTTAAAATCTGAGAAAAATGGCTATAAACATTTTTATACATGATTACACATGGATTAAATAAGATCTTGGAGCAAAGAGTATGCCACAATGTAGAAGCTCATTACATGCATAGTTTCCTTTCTTTACTGCAGAGAAAAAAAAAAATATATATATATATATATATATATATATATATATATATATATATATATATATATATGACTAGGCATGTGCTCATTTCCTTACGGAGGTACATGTGGCAGAAAAGTGAAAATTTAATATAAAGAAAATAATTAAAACAATGTAAATGAGCGTATGCCTAGTCCAATCATGAAAGTAGTACTCTAATGCAAAACACACACTGGCAATAGAGAAAAAAAAAGGATAAAATTAACCAGTGCTCCATCTCACCCACACAGTGTCCTAACAGGTTCCTTGCCGTGGAGACAATGAGAAAAGAAAATTATGAGGTCCCCGAAAAGGATGTATGCAGATTTTTACAATCAACACACTATGCTTAGAGCAGGAAATCCTTTTAAATTAAATATTAAGTCATTACACTGCGTTGAAACTCCGCAATATCAAGTTGCACAGATATTGGAGGGGAGCAGAGATTTAAGATCTCAGAGGCTTTTCGGTTCCGCTGCAGCATCTTACCTCTTCACCTCGAAGACAAAGCAGGCCCTTCTCAAATAGTTTCCGTTCAGTTTGCGTTATCCAGAAATGCGTCTGTACATTCCCTGCGTGCTTCACACTCGTGTCGACTCCATTCAGAGGTAGAAACACAGAGAGGTTTAGTTTAAATGTTTCTGAAGCAGAAAGAGGCAGTTTGGTGGATCCTTGGATTCTTGGACTATAATCACTTCCAGAAAAGCCAATGATGGCATCGTCTCTTCCCTTTGCTGGAGAGAGATTCTGTATATTTTGACAAGATAGAAAAATGGAAGGAATCCCCCTGACACTGAGAGGGAAATGTTGAGAATGTCGTCTGTGATGTTGTTGTCCACAGAGTTTGCACTTTCTGGTCCTCACTCTGCTCTTTTCCATGTGTAGAAAAACAGTTGACAGTTCCCTGAGTGAATAAATGCACATGTATTCACTGAGCTCAAAACCTGCCTTCTCCTTGGGATGTGATACCTGAGTGTCCCTAGTGGCATCAGGCATGTTTGATATACCAATGATGACAGGATGTCATCAGGAGAAGCATCAGAGAAAAACAGGAGCTTGGCTTTGTGTCATACCATCTGCCAGATAGAGGCATAGACAGCGCAGCCTCTCCCCTCCAACTAGAGATGAAACTATTCCCCCACCCAGCCTTGCTGAGAGTAATGATTTTTTTCCCCAGAACTTTCCAGAAACTTTATAGGATGACATACACTCCATCTCAAGCTCTAAAGAATTCTAATGCAATAGAGATTTTGATGAATAAGTCATCAAACATTGATCAGGTGCTGCTGGAAGCTAACTTTGCATAAAAATCAGGAAGCATGGAAGCAATAGAGGTACCCAGGGTTGGTTCCTGAAGTCAGCAGACCAGACTGATTCCACATCCTTATTTCCAAAGGAAGAAAACTGAGAGAACAAAGCTGAACTATTGCTATCTGGGGAATTTTGGGTAGCAGCTAAACTGGAACCCAGGTCTTCTATCTGCCTGAATTGAAGTGGTACGTGATACAGAGGGTTTTGTCTTCAAGTTTAACAGCATTGTCAAAATGAATTCCAACTTGGATGGGAAAAGTGACAAAACCCCCATCTCATGTGATTCCGAGACTAGGAGTGATCTGAGTCACAGGAAATTAGCAAAGCAGTCAACTTCATGAATTTTGACAGAGCCTTTCATGTGCAGACACATTGTGGAATTCACTCAAGGAACAACGATTAATGAGAATGTACTATACACCAGGTGTGGGGATACAATGGAACATGTAATGGATCTCTGAATGCAGTTTGCAGCATAGATGGTGATTCCTAAGAGGTGACAAGTGGGAGTGAACACCTGACACAAAATTGGCGGTCAGGAAGAGCATCTCTAACATATCTATTTAAGGGCAGAAAGACTTGAAGGAAGAAAAAACTGGCCATGGGGGAGAAAATTGTATCTTTTCCTATCATGGTTTGCTTTAGATTTTATTACAAAGAAAAGAATAATGAGCTTTTTCTCAAGATGTGCGTGTGGGGGAGGAGGGCTTCAAGTGTCAAACTCAGGACCTAGCACATGCTAGGAAAACACTCTATCACTGAGGCACACCCTTCACCCCAACATAGTTTCTAAAAAGCATTTGGGAATACATGTGTGTTTGTGTGTGTATACTTTCACTTTGTTTCTTGTAATGGAATCTTACACTGTGTGCCTACTCATGTGTACCTGTGTGTGCATGAGTGTGTACACGTGTGTGTGTGTGTGCATGCATGCACACATGTATATTTTCCAATCCACATTCTGCTGTGAGTCTCCCAGACTCTGATGAGGCTTAGTTGCTTATGTTCTTTAACATGGACTGACAATAACACATCTTCCACAGCCTGGTTCTTCCCTACCTTTCGTGATTCGAAGAGTGCTCTGCACTGGATTCGGTGACCCCGTCACACCAGATGAATTTCATTCCTTGAACACGCCAGGTATGTTTATGCATCTGTCCTTTGCATAACCTATGCTCCTGAAGGTCTTGAAATGACCTTTCCTTGCCCACTGGGCAAATTAAGTCTCCATCCTTAAAAATCCATCTCTTTTCTCTAGCTTTCTCTGCCTGCTTCATTGGGTGGAAAAAATCGATCACTCTCCTGGAAACCTCTCTTTCCTTCAAATAATTCTCACCTCACATTGCATGATACAACTTTCACATTTCATTTATCCATCCTCTTTTTTTTCTAATTATGCAAGAATGCATCCTTACTGTCTAAATTTTAGAAAATAAAATTAATAAATGAGAAAACAAACATTTCCTTTCACTGCTTTTTCTTTTTGCTATTTTTTAAACACAATGGAGGTTTTCCTTCTATTGCACCTGACTTAATATATAACCTGAACATTTTCACACACCAACACTAAACCGTCTTGGGGAACCCTCCCTCTAATGGTTGCATAATTGCTTGTCAGAATGTATAACAAACCATATAAACCATTCAACCCCCTACTATTGGGCTACTGGGTAATTTTAAATTTTTCCTATTATAAGTAACAATGCAGCAAACTTAATTGTGCATTAATCTCTGTCTGCACTCCCTGCTTATTCTTTTGGAATCACTGTTAAGAAGGGAAATTGCTAGGTCAAAAGACATGGGGTTTTAAACCTCTATGTACATATTGAAGATTATTTCCAAGAAACGATGTTTTAATTAATGCATCCACCAGCATTATAATGAAATACACATTACAATCCATTGCTCATCACAAGAGCAGTAACAGATTTTTTTAAAGGATAAAATACATTTCTCAAATTCCTGCTTCTTTGATTCTACTAGTAACATAGTGGAATTCTTCATGTGAGTATGTACATGTAAGTGTATGGGAAATATATTTATTATTTCAATCTTTTCCTTAAAATTTTAATTTATCCATTAAAACTGCAAGCTCTGAAAATTATTATAGGAAGTTAATGACAGTCCGTAAACGAGCCATTCAGTGCATCTGCTCTCTGCTAAGTAGCCATGCCATAGTGCCTATCAAAATGATGGCTTACCCTGGTTGTCTTGGGCAGCTAAACAGAGAAGAGGTATCAGGGACAATTGGGGCCCAGATGCTGCTCAGTGCTTCTCAAACTGTAGTCAAAGTTCACCCAACATTTTCTCACCTTCCCACCTAGCTGAGGTTCTACCCAGAGACTGTGCACAGGAGATTCCCACCCTTGAAGTAACCATGCAACTGTTTTCCCACCAACATTCTTTTCAAGACAGTTTGGTTTCTGGGTTGTAATAGGTTAAATTCCTATCAGTGGCACCCTGACATCTAGCCAAGGGTAGGACTTAACTGAGTTTGTTCTTCCCCAAGTGGCTGAATAGGGAGCTCATGCTTAAACAGGTATCAGACATATAGGCAGAAAAAGGCTCAGACCCAGGTCTCACTAGGACATTGTGCTGCCTATAGGATGAGGTAGCCCAGCAAGCTCCTCAAAGGAGAGGGAGCATCCAATTCCATGCAGGTTCTGAGGACAGATGTAAAATATGCAAATCACATCACTGACCAATCACAGAAGCCAGACTGGATGCCTGAAGTTGTTCTTTCCTCCGATGCCCACACTGAAGTCAGGGTTAAGCACTCATTTGCCTCAACCCAAATGTGAAATGCAAAGTCCAGATTCAACTGACTTCTAGGGAAAAGAAGCCATCTAGAAAGGAAAGATAATTTGCTAATAAACTTCTAGCACCACCTTCTGATATCCAGTCCTTTAGTCATTTATTCACTGGTCCACAGAATAACAACCAATTAAAGGCAAAATATGTAGAGGCTCACATAAGGGATTTGGGGATCAGGAAGGTCTGAGTTTAAGTGCAGAGACAACTTACATCAACTCGGATATTTTAAACAAGATGCTCAACCTCTGTAAGTCTGATTTTCTTCCCTGTAACTTGGACTATAGGCACTGCAGGGGGTCAAATGGAAAGGTCTAGGAGGGCGTGACATGGCAAAGCATGGCACATAGTGCTCCCTCGCTGGAGATTTCTCTTGTGATAGGGAAAAATAATTTAGTGTGTATAGAATATGTCTCCCATGAACACTGTTTCCAAAGGACTTGAACTTTCAGAGCAACCTTGAGAGATGTTGCACTTTTTAGTTTGAAAATGAAGACACAGAAAATTTGAAAGTCTCACACAAACTACCCAGATTTGGAGTTTGGATGCAAGTTTGTCTCCTGCAAAAACCATGCTCTTTCCAAGGTACCAGTCTGCCTAGATTAAATCAAAGCCATGACGATGCAAAGAATAATAAAAGAGCCTTGCTTACTCACTCACTGACTATTTGGAGAGAGGATGTGAATGCAAATTATGATGCCCAACGTGGTCAGTCTCATCCTGAGCCAGGACAGCACAGAAGGAGTGAGTGGGGGTCAACTTCACAAGGAGATGGAACCAGGTGGGCCACACCAGTCCTCACTCCTTTGGAAAGCTGGTTCTTCAAAGCTGAGAAGGGTAGACTCAGATGGCAAGGATGGGGAAGGCTGGTTATTACCTGTTACCCCCAGAAAACAATTGCCCTGTTCACAATGTCAACAGTGAGGGCTAAATTTGAGAAACCTTGCATGGCAGGTGTGATGGTCAATTTGGATTTTCAACTTGATTGGATTAACAGATGCCAATGATTAAGAGGCTTCTGCATGTGTCAATGAGGGTGTGTCTAGGAATGATTAGCATGTGGGATAGCAAATTGAAGTGCACACCCTCCCTAAGCCTCAGCAGCACCATCTAATAGGCTGGAGATTGAATAGAATAAAAGTTGGAAGAACAAGGAAGCAACAGAAGATGAAAGCTTGAATCTTCTAGAGTGGGTTCTTGATTGCTGCTACAATTGCTTAAGGATATTAGTTAGATTCTCGCCCATTCACTCTTCCCAAGCAAACTCTGCCAGTGATTACCCAGGGAGTTTCCAGAAGCCTTCAGTCTTGGACTGGGTCAGCATCATTGATCCCTCTTTTTCTGAGGTGTCAGCATCTCAGACTGTGTGGCAGCTCCTGGTTCCTTGAGCTCTGCAGCCTGCACATGGCCGTTGTGGTCTATCCAGCTTCTGGTTTTGTAAACCGATCTAATAAATCCCCTTTATATAATCATAGTTCCTGTTGATTCTGTTCCTCTAGAGAACCCTGACTTATACAGTAGGATAAATGATTCCATTTCTTAAATGAGAGGGGATAATTGGGGCCCTTAGAGATTTAACTCATCCCAAAAGGTCCACCTAAAAGATAACAAAGGACATCAGGCAAAACTGAACCACAGAGTTTGAAGAAGCACATGTCGGCAGTGGGGAGAACTGCCATATAAGTGGGGACAGTGGTAACCCCCACGGAGTGTGAAGGCTTCGGGGAGGGTCCTGAGTGTCTATCAGAGTGACAGAAAGGGGCTAATGGTGCTAACCTTGTAACTACTTGACTGCTTAAAAATTTTAGTTTTCCACATTATATTTTACAATGGCATAGTTTAAAATAACACCAATAGCAGAATAAAAAGCTTTCTCTTCCCACTTTGACTAGGTGTTAAATGGTGAGTAGCTACAGAATTTGTTTAAATAAATTCATTTAATTAATTAATTATACTTTGTACTAGGGATCAAACCAAGGGGCACTTAACCACAGAGTCACATCCCAAGCCCTTTTTAAATTTTTCTTTTCTATTTTTCTTTTAAATTTTGAGACAAGTTCTTGCTAAATTGTATAGAGTCTCACCAAGTTGCTGAGGCTTTGAACTTGTGATTCTCCTTCCTCAGTCTCCCGAGCCGATGGGATCATCAGGCATACAAACTGAGCCCAGCTTTAAGTCCTACTGATTCAACCAAATGTACAATTTCTTCTCCATGTTTCCCATAGACACTGAAGAATTTATTTTTGAGCTTGTTCAGTCCTTTTGCTATTGCTAGACATTACCAGCCAAATTCACATGGAAGCCAAAGAAACAGCAGAATAAACAAGCCCAGGAGCTTTGAAATCAGATAACCTGAGACATCACCTGAGGTTCTACCTTAGTGGGTTCACTCCACCTCTCTGAGGTTGAGGTTTCTCCTCTGTGAGATTAGTAATTACCCCTTCTGCATGAAGCTATGGGAGTGTACATGAACAACATTCCTTGCATAGAATTTAGCTATTGGGTAATTCCTAACATTTGTCCATCAAGTGCTTAACCTGTGTCTAAACTAATCCTAGAGGCTGGGGTACAGAGAGGTCCTGTGTCTACCTGTTGATCTTTCATAGGAAGACCTTGAGTTCTATTGCTAGTGAGATTCACTAGCAATTTCTGAAACTCACCTCTTTTAGGAACTACAATTACTCCCAGTTTAAAATGAGGGAACCAAGGATCAATAAAACCGCAGTGCATATCTATGGTTACATGCTTTAAAACACCACTTTAGACATTTGCTGATTACCAGGGCCCCGGAACAGCACTTTCCATTCATTAATGATGAAAAGCACCATGTGAAAGGAAGGTACTATCATTATTCTTTTTTTTTCAGGTATAAAACATAAGGCTCCTAGATATTCTTTAACTTTTCTAAAAGCTACACAGCTAGTAAATGTCAAAACCAAGATTCAACTCAATTAGCTTTAACTTAGGAACCTGTCATCTAGTAGAAAACTCAATGGTTCTTGTCATGCTATTTTGATGCTGCTTTTAAGAGACCAAACCATTACCTTCCTAGTAGGACCATTACCTGTTTTAAAGGCATTATTTGCCTGTGACATTGATTCTAAAATTTCATCTGGGGCTTTAAGTCTGAGAGATTCTCTAACAGGAATTATGGTCTGAAGCAAAGAACAGTTTCACCCTTTACAGAAATCAGTAAGGTGACAGCTTAAATGGAAACATATAGCCAGTACTGAAAGGTTGAAAAACTGTATTTTAGACTAGTGGTTCTCAAACTTTATAAATCTCTAGTTCACCTGTATGGCTTTTTAATTTTTTTTCCTGTGCTGGGGATGGAACCCAGGGCCTCACACATTCTAAGCAAGTGAGCTGCTATCTACCATTGAGCTGCAGCCCCAACCCCTTGGCTGACTTTTCAAAAGCACCCCAAGTGTTTATGATTCAAGAAGTCTGAAGATGAGCCCAAGAAATTCATTCCTAACTTACCCTCAGATAATGCAAACACTTCTGTTCCAAGTAGCACAGTTTGAAATTCACGTCTAGATCCATTCCTTGTGGCTCCGAGATATTAAAATGAACATTCACCCTTTGTGAATATTAATAGGCCAACCCCTAAACAAAGCTGTTATGATTCAAAAATGTGACAGCAAGTGCAAACGCTTTCTGAAAACAGAAAAGACCCAACCCAGCTGTTCGAAAGCTTTAGGAACCTCACAATTACCTAAAAGCTTGTTAGAAATGTGGAATCTCAGAGCCTACCACCAGCTACAGAAGACCTGGGTTAGGGCTCTGAAAACTTCCCTGGAAACAAAGTCTCCAAGGAAGATTGAAGTAGATGGTTCACAGACCACCTCTGATACAACCTCTGTAACAAACAATCACAAGCCCCAATCATAGAAGTCAGTATGTCCCACAACCCTGGCTCTGAAGGCCAGAATATGCTCCAGATACTGGAGAGCCCACAAAATCATCTACTTTTAGATATTGCACAACAGAGAGGAAGAGAGAGGAAATGCACTATTTTTTTTTTTTTTTTGGGAAACATGTAAGTCAAATATTCCACATCAGTACCTTCAGAGTGAATTTTAAATGAGAAAAAAATGGTATCATTTGAGATGAAAGAAAACCATAGACCAGCACAATCTGGAATCTTTCCATTTAGAGCAGGTTTCAGAGTTAGGTGTGAATGGGAAATGTCCCAGAAGATAGGTACTAGGTAATCACAGCTATTACATTTTGCACCTGACAGAGGCATTGCTTCCTCCAGCAATGACAGTCCCACAGCCTGAGCAATTTCAACATCTTAATCACTTCCCCTTTCTTTGTGAATCCAGGGAATTTCATCTCATTCTTTGTGCCTTCCCTTAGGAATTAGGAAGTGTCAGTAACAATAGAGAATTTGCACGTGGTTTTGTTAAGAAATGTTTGCTGAATTTTGCAGAAATGGGTAATCTAGTTAACAAGGTGTAGGGAACACCTTCCCATCCTAGACCGGAACCCAGGTTCCCACCAAGAGAGGGTGTCAAACAGGAAGGGCTGAAATATTGTGCAAATCACTTGCCTCACGCTGCCTTAGTGAACAAACTCCTTACTCCTAACATCATGATTCAAGTTGATAAAAATAATGGAAAATAAAAACCCCACTGCTGGCTACATGTAAAGAGGGAGATTTATGTAAATAAGTGAATTACATTAGGTGAATTGTTTGTAATGCAACCTTCTCTGCATGATATTCTAAAGGCTCAGCTCCCATTACCATGTCTGAGAAAGTGAAATGTTAATAAGTTAGTCAATTATATCTCACACTCCTCCAGACCAGGTAAAGATGATCACGGTGTGAAGCTAAAAGTTGGCAGCATGTGATCATTTTATGACACGGTCAATATGCCTGTGTATGAGGATTCCTGGCTTTGACCTTTATTCTCATTTTTCCCCCTTATTTTTAACAAAAAACAATCAATACACATCCTGTAATCCCAGTCACTCAGGAGACTGAGACAGGAGGATCCAGGCCAGCCTCTACAATTTAGAGATTGTAAGCAACTTAGAGAGACCCTTGCCTCAAAATTTAAAAAAAAAAAAAAAGGTGGGGTGGTGCTATGGATGTGATTTAGTAGTTAAGTGCCCCTAAATTCAACCCCTAGTAATCCCCAAAAAATCAATATTGAAAATGTACGGTTTTAAAATAAATTAAATAAAATTGACTAAATAAATGAATGACTGGTACTGTGGTCCAAGTGTTAGTGTCTCCTCAAAGTTCACAGGCTGTAAACTAATCCCTAATCAGAATGCATAAAAAAGTGGAATATTTGAAAATTAAGTCATGAAGGCAGATCTCAGGAATGGCATTGATGCCTTTACAGAAAGAGACTCAGAAAGACCCCAGAGGTACTTTATGTGAGGAGCAGGCACTCATGAGATGTCAAATCTGCTGGCACCTTGATTGTGGACTCCTCAACCTCCAAACCATGGGCAACCAATTATCAGTTGTGATACATTTTTCCTTCTAAGGAATGTTTTTATAGCAGCCTAGAGGGAATAAGACAACTGCCAAATGAAAGGATAATCCTGTCAACTACTGATAACTCTTTTAATTCATCTTAATGGTTTATTACCATCTTATCATATTAACTATGCCCACCCCCCTCCTTTTTTTCCCCCAGGGCAGAAATTGTAGTTTCCATATGACTTTCAGTATACACCTTGTGATAATATTACGCCACGAGTATTTTTTTCTATATGATTAAAAATGTCATCATGCATGTCACTGACGGCTTCCCAAATGAGGTTGTATGAATGAGCCATTACTTTTGAAAGACATCCTAGAAGGAGTAGTCGTTTTTCACTTTCATTTTCCCTTTTGCCTCTGATAAAGTGTGATGAGAGATCTGAGCCTTTCTGTTGAAGTGCAAGCTATATCCCCTAAAAACTCTATGGAAGAGAATTTTCCCTTGAGTCTCCATTTTTGTATATTCTACAGTGTATACATAGGCTAGCTGCAAGAAATGAATCAAATAAGAAAAGGGGATGGTGTGCATTTACATGCAAGAAAAACTCTGCCAAAAATCCGAGTTTTGATTAATATTCCAATTAATATAGTATTAGAATGTTCTTCTCATTCCAGCCAGCTCAGAATGAGCAGTAATGTTATTTTATATTCCATTGTTTTTAACAAAAAGTTAGGATGTCAAGATGTAATTTAAAATTGCCTTTAGGAATCTTGTTTTCACTGTGGCCACACTTTGACTGCTTCCTATCCTCTGCATGAGGCTTAGCTGGGGTAATATCCTATGGACTGCAGTCCATGTTAATGATAATTAAGACTGACGACTGACAATGTCAGCGAGTTCCACGTAACTCGAACATCAGCCAACAGACTTGAGTTCCAACTCTTGGTCCTTTGTCATGAGCTACCCTAGGCCAGGATCTGACTTCTCTGAGCATCACTTTCTTCATGGTTAAAACATAATAAAAATTCAAATAGGAGATGGGGAATTGGAGATTCTGGACACCTAACCAGAAAACTGATGTAAATGCAAGTCATTGTTTGGGACAAGTGGTTTCCTTTTTAAGAAGGTAGGTTACATTTGCTTAATAGACATCAAGAATCAAACCCTTACAAAACCCATGATTTGCTTTCAAAAGTGTGTGTCTCAGCCTACCAAATAATTTAATATTGTCCTGTGTTTGAATAATACACAATGATTTTTAAATGCATTTCTAACCCTCTAATTCCAATAGCCCTTGTGAAAACTTGTTCTTAAAACTATCAAAGAATGGGAAAATAACTAATTATGCATGAATTACTCTCATGACTTATCCCATTCCCCTGAGGCATGCTGTGCTTAAAAAAATATTAAAGGATTTGTAACTGTTAGTTATCAGCACTTCATGTAACTTTTGATTCAAGTAACAAATAGCATTTCAGCTCTATGTGTTCATTATCCTACTAAATTGCAAAGGAAAGAAGCCAATTCTAATGAATTGTAACCATAGTTTCTCTTGCATATTACATATTAGAAGTGGGTAGCACTTTAAATTATGGTACACAAAACAGCATATAATTAATTCTGAATAAAAGATGATGTATTCTTGCTAAATACAAGTTATTTAAAAATCTCTTAATGAAGAACAAAGCATATGCTGTGCTGTACTGTGAAAATGTTTAGCATATGCCGTTAGAGCCAACATTTTGTATTTATTATTATATTTATTTTCAATAATAATAAATTATTTTAAATGAACAAAAAAGAAAAAACCTTAATCACTAACATTCCAAATGTGGAAAATATATGAAAATTACAGGAAACTTTTTGGCTCCTCAGAAGTTGTCACTAAATAACTTTTTGATGACATGTGCGATTGCAATTTGCTATAGAATGAGAAAAATAGAAAAGACTTACTTTTAAATCACAGAACATATGCACAATGAATTTTACAATGCAGACATGGAGATAAACATTTCTATTCTGAAAACAGAGAAGTTCTAAGTTTTCACTGAAGAGCAAAGCTTAAACCTAGACCTCAAGAGCCACGTGATGGACATTTGGGTTTACAGCGCCCTTTCCGACACCATGTTTCTTCTTTCATGAGCTGAAATCCTGAATTCCTCACTCTTACAATTACTATACTGTATCTTCCAACCGAGCAGGAGCTAGATTCCTTAGTGGGCCTCTCATCACCCATTACAAGGAATACCAGCACCTTACCTCCAACAACAAAATGACCAATACTGGGCCAAACCCTTTTTTAGCTTATTCTCTGCAGCTGTATCTTGAAGATGCTGAATGTCCCTACAAACAAGTCAAATGACACTAGGCAAGCCCAGCCTCCATCTCTAAAGCTTCGAAGCTCTCCCAAGCTCTCTGTTCCGAAAGGCCTGAGAGGTCTTTTTAAATTACAATAGTCCTGCCGTCCTTTCCCCCAGTCCTTTCCCACTGTTCCAACAGAAACACATAATAAAACCAGATTTTCTCAACTCACATACACTTTCCATCTTTGTTTCATTTAAATGTGGAGAGGGGAAAAAAAAAATACAGACAGTAAAAACAGATGGCAATATCACCAAACCTTCAAATTGGAAACATGAAGTTTGCTTTAAGTCCAAGATTCAACCTCAGTTTCAGAAACCTAGACCAATTCATCATAAATAAGCAGAAACTAGAAAGAATCCTTATTTGATTCTTGCTGAACCATTCCAAGTTTTGTAGTTATTTTAGATATGTGTCCCGCTCAAGTACTAATGCGAAGTGATGAAAAATTTAAAAAGGATAGAATTTGTAAATACAATTTTTAAGTTGGTCACATCATCCCTATGCAATTTCTGCTGAACATTTTGCCAAACTTCTTTTTCATCCTCCTGTGTGTTCATAAAAGTGTGTAGAAAGTTGAAGCCAGTCTGAATAGATAATTTAGTGACCTACTTTGTACCTCTTAACATTTTATTCTAAGCATATGCCCACATAGCTGCAAACTCTTTGTTGGTAATTCATGTGGCTAATTATGGTCCATCATAAGAATACAGCATAATTTATTTAACTGATGCCCTTTTGTTTGATGTTTAACTTTTCTTTTTTCTTTTCTGGCCCTGATGGACTTTTTTTCTGTGTGCCCTGGTCCACCCGTCTCCATTCTTCTACTTGTAGTCAGTGAAACCTCTTTTCCTTCTGTGAAGAGGCTGTGGAGCAGTGAGCTAAGGAACATGGAGAAAAAGATGGGAAAGGTGGAGCCGCAACAGGACCCTTGAAACCGCATGGAAGAGTCACTAAGATCATAGTTACTGAGCTAGACACTGATGCCTGTGTACCTGCTAGAATTAGGAGACCCTAGAGATGCATTTGTACATGTGGCTGTATATCTGTACATGCACATATACCCTCTGTATGTGTATGCATGTGTGTGTGTGTTTATTCCTGGGTTGTCACTGAAGATACTGATTGCCGTGTCTTTTGGAGAGAAATCCTGCTGACATCAAGTGTTTGGAGATCAAGTGGCCACTTGGACACTAATGCCTTAGTTTAAGGTAGTTTAATAACGTTGGGTGTTTCTCTGGTTGCTTTGGCTACTAGGAAACAACTGAGTTACCATCAGCCTGACTTCTATTTTATTTCCCCTCATTCTAACTTCCATCTGTTGAACTATCCATCCATTGCTGGTATTTACAAAAGGCACTTCAATTCCTCCCAGGAGGAGGAAAGCCCATAAACGGGTACACAAGTCCCTTGGCCATGCAGCTTGAGCGCTCCTCATGGCCAACCAGCCAGAATCCAATCCCCTTTCTCCTGGAAGTCTGCAGAGATTTGATTAAAATCCTGACAAGCGGCAATTTCTTATTAGGCAGAATTGGTCCTAAGGTCCATGCAAGGAGCATACATTCAACAGAGAGACTTCTAATCAATTAATTTTTCGGTTATTTAACATGCAACAAAGCCTTTTTATGGTTTCAAATTGTGTACATTATAGAACGCACCAGAGCATACTGAAATTACCAGTTGAATGATACCATCCCTAAGGCTATTGGCATTTTGTGGGCAGGGATTATGATCATTTTGTCTCTGCATGCTTAGTACCTAGTACTGGGTCTGTCAGAGGTAGATATTTTACTGGATGAACAGATGCTTGCTAAAACAACAACTATGTGCATGCATGAATTTGCACACCTATACACATTTATTTATATATGTATGTATCTATATTGCCATGCATTGCTCCAGCATCTCTGAGGCCAATCTTACCAGAACCTACAAAACATCAACATCTCTAGTGCCTGGAAGTACAGGGCACATTCACATGGCTCCACCATGTGAGGATGTAGTGGGAAGGCATTGACTTTGAGGAATAGGTCTTTGATGGACACTAGATCTGCTATGCCTTGATCTTGGCCTTCCCAGCCTCAACCATTTTGTTATTGTTGTTTATAAATTATCTAATTTAATTTTTTTTTGTTTATAAATTATGTACACTAAGGTATTTTGTTATAGCACTCTATATGGACTAAGAAACACCATAATCACTTAAGCCAATTCCTTGCAATAAATATCTTTAAAAATTATATATATCTATGTCCTACTGGTTATGCTTCCCCCAATAGAACTCTGACTAATACAGTAGATATATGTCAATATTTGCAAATGGAAACTTCAGAAAATATCCAGCCCAAGGAAATAACAAAGGCTATCCAATCTCCTGACAGCAGCCAGGAGCACATTTTAACTCCTCTGAATGACAGCTGTTTTCTTACCTGTATCCAAAGGTCAAATTTCAATGGGTTCAATAACTAGAATGCTATGCTTCCAGTGTGCAATTTTTTTTGACAAGTTCTCGGCACTAGTAATCCAGGGTAGTCTATTATTACGTTTCAATAAAGTAATTATTGCAGAAGACCACGTGGATGACATATTTGTAAAGCCTCTTCTGGTTATGACCTTCCAGATATTGGAACAACATATGTGTAAGTTTTCAAAATATTATTTTGTGCTGCTGAAGTGATAATAGGCCAGATAATGTATTTTTTTTTCTTTACGTAATAAGGGCTTAATACTTAAATCTTCATGGTAACCTGGATTCTCACCTGTGTGACTTTAGACAAATTTGCTTCTATTAGTCCCAAGTTCCTCCAATGTGGCATGAAGATACAGTCTACCTCATTTAAGTCCTATGAATGGTAGTTGTCGTGATCCCTTGAAAACGAATCTTTTAGATGATTGATCCTCACACTCTGCGGCAAGACTTCTCAACCTCAGTACTACTGACTCCTTGGGCTAGACTGGTTTTGGGGGAGGGCTTTCCTATGTATTGTACATTTGGCAGCATCCTTGATCTCCACCCATAGATGTCAGTAGTGATAAAACAAATATATCCAAGACTTGCTCAATGCACTTTTAGCCAAATTGCCATGATTCTCTGAGGGTCTGATTATTATTAGTTTTAGTGTTTTCTCTTTTTTATAAAAAAGTTTAAGTATATTGTACATACAGAGAAGCACAGTTCAGAGAATCTTTACCAAGGAGACATACCCCTGCAATCAGCCCTACCCAGGAAGCCTCGGGCCCTCCTTCCTTCCAGTCACCATCAGGAAATTTTGGGTAGGAAAATTAAGACAGAGATTTTAAAATAGAAGATGAAATTCAGAATAGGAGCCTAAAACCTGGCCCCCTATGTGATTCATGGTAGGCAACAAAGTTCTGTTAGAATGAAAACCTTGTCGAATCAGAAGGCATAACAATAGAGGGTGTAAGCCACAGGAATCCAGACTGGGATTGTGCTAGGGCTGGTATGTGGTTTGTCACCTGAAATTCCTGGGGAAGTTTAATCTCAAAGTCATATGCCGATAGCAGTAGGAGGGTAGAAAGTTTAATCTGATTATGGTACTTAGAGATGGGGCCTCTGGGAAGTAATCAGGTTATATTAGATCATTAGGGTGGTTCTCCACAGTGGAATCCTGGTGACTTTGGAAGGAGAGGGAGAGAGATGGTGTGGGTGTAGAGAAATACACGCTCCCACCTTGAAGTGATGCAACCATAGGGCAGGCCCTCAGTAGAGCCATGCTGCTTGAAACTTTGTGCCCTATAAACCAAAATAACCCTATTTTGTCTATAAATTAGCCTGCCTCAGGTATTTTGTTATATTAATGAAAAGCTGACTAATGCAGATTATCTGGATTGCTAGGGTCAAATAGATGGCAACCCTTCTTGTTTTTTCTTTCCTGCAGAAAATTCAGCTCAATTGTCCAACTCCATGGAGAAAAGATATTTTCACAAGAGATTAACTGTAAAGCAAAAGATCATGAGACTGGACAAAGCAACTACTGAAAGAACCAACCTGGTCAATATGGTTTCTTCATAAACATGAGTAATGAGGTGTTTAGTAATAACTGTCCCAGCTGTTACCATATTCTTCTCCCTGTTATACTTAAGTCACCAATGTACTTGGAGATTAAAGACCAATATGCTAGAGCTGACACCTTCTGTGAACTAACTCTGGTAGTCCAACTACATCAAATGTTCAAATACTCTCCAACAGCAAGAAAACATGGAGGCAGATGGCCTGAATGACATTCCTTTTCTGGGTAATACTTATGCTGTTGGGAATTTCTCAAATTCCCCTCAGTTATCTACAAGCTTCTGGAGAACTGGAAGTCTATCATTTCAGTTCTAATAGCCCCTGTAGCATCTCCTACTGTGTCTAGAAATATAATAGGTGCTTGGTCTAATGATGAGTGGAGATAATTGTGAAGAGTGTGCTTAACCAGGAATTAAAACTGTTAAAAAGGTCCTATTCTTGGCTCTGCTGCTATTGTGCCATATGACTTAAGGGATAATATTTTTAAATTATCTAAATACCAGCTCCTAAGTGTGTTTAAAAAAAGGTCTTAAAGGTTACTTTCAGATCTTTGACAAAATAATATTAGATATGTTGGGCAAAGAACATGAAATTACAAGAATATCATATGATCATCAGTTTTCTTATTTGCTCATTTGTACACTCATTCACAATTTCAATCACTAACTCTTTCATTCATTCTCATGAAAGGGGGCACCACTCATTGTGAACTGGCGTGCCAAGCAAGCCTCATGAACTCTGTAGCTACAGGACACAGGACACGGTGGCTGCAATATAATGAATTCTGTATCAGAGGATTCCATGAATCCTCTTTCCTAAGAACAGTAAGAACTGCAAGGAAGATAAGGAAGTAATCTAGGGATATCTAGGGTATCCAAATGTTAATTAATTCATGTATTCATCTCTCTACCCATCCAACAAGAATCCTGAGTACCTCTGGGGTTCATGAGCTTTTCTTATCTGCCCCAACCCCACATTCAACCCCATGGATGAACCCATGACCCATGCTGAGTCCTTCAGAATATGCATAGCCAATGTCCTCAGATATGGTGACTTAAGTAAGGCAACGCTGCTTCTTTGGTATTATCTCAGGCAGAGGCATAAGAGATACGTTCTGAGGCTTGCTTCCACAGATGTCATTGAGTCAGAGTTTGTGTCACCTGGAGGAAATCTCCAGGAGCAGTAAAGTATGGGCCAACCCTTGACAAGAAGCAGAGCTCAGCAGACATAACTGTGCCCCTGTGGTGGGGTGGAGAGAGAGTTCACAAGAACTCTTAAGTCCTGTGCCTGTGTTTCCACAAGCTGGGCTGCTTCTGAACTGCCCATATACAGGGCCAAAAATGTGTCCGTTTTTCTTAAAATCCCTTGATCTGAATGGAACCTGCCACCACGACAAACTTCCTTAGCTGAACACAGAAGCAGCAGGCATGGTAAGATCTTCCAAACCTTTGCCCCAAGAAGCGTGCACTCCAGTAATAGGAGCAGAGTGAAGGACAGAGCCGAAGGTCGTAGGCAAGCAGGGCAGTCAGGAGAATCAGGAGAGATGTCAGAAGAAATCAAAAAAAATGGAACATCGACAAAGGCACTAGAATTAGAAAAATTGACCTACAGTGAGAGAAATGTCCAAAATAAAATTAATAGCAACTGGTGAAGGACTAGATGTGAGGTCTCACAGGTGGATCCCCCACGGTTAACGTTTCCTTATCTGCCTCTGTGTGGATAATTGAGTGATGGAGGTTGACATCACTAAAATGGGGACCATAGGGAAATAGTAAGATATACGGTGCATCCTGAGCATTAGCTAGTATGAGGGTGATTGGCAAGCCATGGGATTTGTGAATTATTCCTTGTAGCAAACAGAAGAGGGGAAGATACCTCAAAGAAAATACTAAGGAAGAAAGTTCTAAGAAGCTCTAACATTTAAGGGGACTGATGCAGGTGAGAAAACTCAAGCACCACATTGGATGAGTGTCCCCCAAAGGTCCTATTTAAAATCTTGGTCCCTAAGGTAGTGGAAAGTGCTATGGACCTTTAAAATAGAAGTACCCAATGGGAGGTCCTAAGGTCACTGGAGATGTGCCCTCAAAAGGGACGGTAGGACCTGGTCCATTCCCCTGTCTCTGCTTCCTGGCTGAAGATGCACTTGCTCTGACACACACTTCCTCCATGAGGAGCTACCCTTGCTAGAATCCCAAATGCTAGGACTGCCAATGTAGGACTTAAACATTTAGAAACATGAGCCAAAATTAACCTGTCTTTATTGCATAAGTAGCCTGTGTCAGGCTGACTAATGCACTGAGAAAAGAATTATTTTCCTGGGAAAGAAAAGTATCTTAACAAAAAACTAATAGTGAATTTGAGAAAGTTGGAGGGAAGAAAGCAGCCAGAGGCATCCCCCCACCAGAATGGCATTTATCAGTGATGCCCAAGATGGATGAACAATTGCTATGTTTAATGCCCTCTGGGAAAACAATTTTGTGCCCTTCCACTTACAGCAAACACCCCTTATCAAGGGAGTAGTTCAGATTTAATCTAAATTTATCATCCTGAGGTGCACATTCAGTTGTTTTTTTTTTTAATATTGTCAGAGGCGAAAATCTGATAAGTTTCTTCCTCCAAGCCATCCCTCAATATGTGTGGGTTATATTATTTCAGGCATCACCTCAAAGATGTTATCCATTGCTCAGGGGAGCCATGTTTTAATGATTTTCTCCATTCCAACCATTTACTTACTACACTAACACGTTTTCCAAATTCATTGGCCTCTCAGAACCCCAAGAGATGCACACCCTCTGCTCACACATCACAGTTAAGACAGATCTTCCCTGCCAGAGAGGCACTGAGAATCCATGAGGAGACACAAGCATGCACCGGCAGGTGATTCACTCTGGCAAGAACCCTGATCTCACCTGTGATGTTGGTCCATTGCTGCTCCCCCTCTAGAGTTCTCTCGCCACCCTCAGAGACCCAGCTTTATGATGGTTGGGATTCCATGACGTCATTCATGAAAACATGACACTAATATTTTCTCTTCCCTTTCTCCTTTCCTCCCTCCATGTATGCCTTCCTTCTCAGTTTTATAATTTTTTCTATTTTTCTCTTCCCTTACTTCTCCCTTCCCCATGCATCACTTTGCAGCCCCCAACAACTGTAGTACTATCCCTGCCTTCTTCCTCATAATCATTAGCAGCACTCATCTGGGTTGAGCAGAGATGACTCTTACCCTCAAATATCAGAGTCCCTTCTAACACATCCACTGCCATGTTTTGCATTTATCACTACTGAAAGTTATTTTGTTCACTTTTTTTTTAAATTGTTTGCTTTCTCAAAACCTAAGATCCATAAAAGCAAAATAAAGTCTACTTTGTCCACATATATACTCCCAGGTCAGCTGATTATCAATGTCTGTGACTTTAGCTAAGTGAATGAACAGATGGGTGGATGTTTTCTGATGGCTTGTCTTGTTTCAGGGACACCTGTACTCAGAGTTATGATGACATATTACATTCACACCATGTAGCTATGTATCCCCAATAGTAAAATTATTCTCAAGTTGCATAATACAATTAAAAGCACCAGAGCCTCTCTGTGTTCTGACCAATGATCACAGGTTCTTAGCACCAAGATACCTGAAGAACACAGCGAAGATGACCTTAATAGAAAATTCTGACTCTGAAAACCAAAGACATCATTAAGTATGAATAAAGCCACACTAAAAGGTATTTCTTTATTCATCTTAAAAATCCTCCCCTGTAAGAGTTAGATTTCTGTGTAACTGCAGACTCAAAATCCTATCCCCAACTCATCCCAGTATGTCGGGAAAAACAGAGGGCGAGAATAATTCTAAATGGGATCATGTTTCTTGTAGCCTCTTCAGACATCCACTCTCTTGAAGATTCACATGCCTATTTCTTGGGAAGCCTCCGGAGAAGATCTTTACTTGGAGGACCCCAGATACTTCTATGTGTGGTCTTGCAGTATCTCAATGAACTGACTCTGGGCTTAGCCATGTGAACATCTTTTGGGCAAGGGGAATTATATAGACAGGCAGAATGAGACCAAGCCACAACTGCACATTGAGACTTGTCCTTTCGGAACATTAACTCTTGAAATGTTTCATCTTGAAAATCAACCAGCCTGTCAGAGTAAAACTTAGCCAAATGAAAAAGGTCATGTGGCTGAGAACTCAGATTCCAGCTTAGTTCCACTCAAGTCCCAGGTGTTGCCACTCACCTGCCTTCCGTGAATGAGCCCTCTGAAGGTAGAATCTCCATCCACCATCAAGCTGCCTCATCACCACCAGCACGTGGAACAGACATGAGGTGTCTCTACAAAACCATGCCTTAGCTGCAGACTCCTAAAGAAATAAATGATGCCTATCCACATGGCCCACACACCATATAAGCTTGCTTCCCTAGTGTTCACCTTTCATGTGTCCCATTGAATTTCTCTCTCATCTTCATGTGACTCTGACTTCCTGGATGAACTTGGCATTGGGAAGCAGCTTGGCTAATTGAATTATTACATCTTCTTGCTTAGCTTGGAAACTTGCAACCTGCCAGGGGCTTGTTTAGGGTATAAATACAGATTTTAAAGGACTTGCTATCAAATATGAATAAACATAGCAGTATATGAGACAATGTAAGAGAAAAAAAATTATATATTTGCTAATGCCAGGTGCTAAGAGAATTGTTATGTTAATGTTATTGCTGTGGCTTCATCATCGTCCTTGTCATCTTCTTCTTTTCTATTATTAGGTGATTATCTCACCGTGGAATGATGTCTGGACAGGCAGACAAAAGATGTAAAAGCTAAACCCAAGTTTTGCATCTTATGAGCTTGCACAATGATAGCATGCACATAATCCAGGACTTATATTTTTTGAGACTTGAGCTTCCTTGCCTGAAAGTAGGGATAAAATTACAGGGTTGTTTTGACTATGAAATTAGATAATATGGTGATGTTTATAACACAGTATCTCCATCACCAATAGTAGTTTTAAAAAAATGTGTTGTATAAATTGCCTCTTGTAAAGCTGAGACCTGAACTATATATCTAGAATTCACAGTATGCATGGGACTATTGAACAGTTAACACGTATCTAGACTCAATTGAGACACATTATAAGTGTAAAACACACTCCATATTTTTAAGATGTAGTATGAAAAAATAATGTACAGTATAACATTAATAATTTTTTAAGTTAAGAATTTATGTTATTACAATATGCTATATTATGTTGTAATGTTTTAATATATGGGCTTAAATAAAATGCTTCATTAAAATTAATGTCACTTATTTGTTTTTTTGCTTTTTAAACATGACCTCTAGAAATTTTAAGTTAAGTAACTTTTAAATTACGTATAGGATTCCCATTTGTGCCTTTACTACATAGTTCTGTTGGCCAGCACTAGGTTAAAGACTTATCCTGAAATTTCAATTACAAACATAGAAAAGCTCACAAACAAAGGATTTGGTGGAGAAAATTGAGTTCTTAATATTCTCAGAGTTATGCAAATATGATTCATGCTGGGAAAGCATTATTTGTCAATTTCTTTAAAAAAAAATAAAGTAAGAAGGTTTCATCAGTAATGAAAAGCTTCTCCTCCTAAAATCCAAGTAGGAGTTTTGGTGTGGAAAAAGCAATAGCTTAGTCAACTTTAATGAAGGGATTGGAAAAGAACAAACAGGTTGGAGTCACTGAGCATGGGTAAAAATTCCCCATGTTCACTCACCAGCCACCTAATCCAGGGTAAGAAATATGCATTTATCATACCTCCACTTCTTCTCCATAGAACAGAAATACTGACATAAAATACTAACTTATAACTCACGAGATATGGTTACCTCTTAGGAGTACTCTCCACATACTTTTATTTCCCCCTTAGATGCCATTTGCATTCCGATGGTACAGATGAGGAAACTGAGGCAAAAACTAAAGCACTATATGCACAAGCACGCACATCAAGACTGGTGAGAGTCAAATCTGTATCCACGCATAGAAACCCCTTTAGCACATGAGCTTTCAGGCATTTCTCTGTCCTCAGATCAGACTTTTACTGCTGTCAGGGGAGCTAAACAAGACAAGGAACATAAAGCACACACCAAGATCTTCGGGGAATGGTACATATTCTTATTATTCTTGTTGTAGAGTCAGGATATAGGTTTTAAATTGCTCCGTGCCCCATTAGCTCAAAAGAAAGACCCCAAAAGATAAGGAGGACTGTAATCTGACTTTGTAAACTTGGATGTGTTATTATTAGTGCTCTGGATATGAAGCCAAAAGAACTCTGGCCTTGCAGATGGCTAATAGCTTTCAGATCCGTTCCTGAATTTTCAATAGTGTAACTATCTGAGGTCTTTCCAGTTCTCCCCTAAAAAACTACTCGGGATTTCTAGGCCTAACTTTGCAGCATCAGCATCAAGTTTTAATATGTTCACTTAAAGGAAAGCATAAATTTTGAAAAGATTGAAATATTTTATAAAGGTTAATGGGTTTGCTTTTTTGTTGGTATTGCTTATTTTATTATGATTATGATTATGATTATGATTTTTAAGAAAGATACCATGGCACTGGGAAGTAAGCAGAGGCTGAACTAAATACAGAGGAAGACTGGGGAATGTTCCCATCTAGGGGGAGTCTATAGACAGCCATGGTCCCTAAGATTTTACTGGAGTATGCCTAGGTCTCTAAGAGTCCCTGGGGTATGCCTGGGTCCAGCAGGTTAGGTAACCTCCATCTGCACACAACACCACAGCATCTCACAGGGCGGGAGTCACATATCCCTAACTGTCCAATCTAGCACCTCTGTAGTAGGCATGATTATTTCTGACAAACTCATTTCTTGTTCAATTTGATATAAAAATTACAGTTAGATTAGCACAATTTCTCACACTTGAGACAATAAGAATGAATTCTTAATGTCCCCTTTCAGGAAGCCCAACTGAGCCTTGAAAGCAGTTGCAATAATTCAAGTGAAGCTACTCTTTCCAAAATTGCTCAGCTTCACATCCAAGCCGACCCTGCATGAGGAAGCACGCACCACCTACTCCATGGCCAGGCTGATACAATCTCAGTCACTTTCTCTGAAGAAAATCATCTTCAGGACAAAAAAAAAAAAATAAAAGTTCATCAAATAATTGTCCATGCAACTGGAAAAACAATACTGGAAATAGTATCAATAGTTCCAACCTTAAGCAAAGACAGGTCATTCCTGAAGAGTGATGATATTTCCATGCATCTATTCAACTCATAATCTTACCCACAAAGCTTTCCTGACTTGCTTTGTTTTAGCAACTGTTCATTTCAGTGAGCTGGGGTTGGGGACAGGGAAACGGGGTGCTCCTCTCGCCGCCTTTCGGTTCCCTGCCGGCTTCTCCGGAGACTCCTGCCTCCCGACTCGCGTTCTGGGGGCAAAGCGCAGAAGGCTGTGCGTGCTGGGAGCTGGGGAGGCTTGGCGCGCTCCGAGAGGAGGCGCAGGCTTCGGGGAAGCTTTCGTTCCCAAAGTTAACGTTAACCCTGGAAGGCTTCGCCAAGCCTAAGCCTGAACCCAGCTCTAGTCCGAGCAGCTTGCAGACCTACCCCTGATCTGTTGGGACTTCAGGAACCGCCGCTCGAGTTCCGGAAGAGACTTGGGCTTGAGGGCTGGAGCGCGCGCCGCAGTCGGCAGCCCCAGAGCCGCAGTCAGCGGACCAAACCCACGCTATTAAAGTGCGGGGGATCGCCGCTCCAAGCCGGTCTCCTTCCCTTTTCGGGGCTTTCCCAGCAGTCTCCCCCCGGGGGACTGTGCCCTGGGGATCGCTCAGCAGAGATCAGGGAAGACCGCGTAGGAACCCCTCAGAGAGAGAGGTCTTCAGGTCGCACGCAGCTTTCCGAAAGAGGCGCAGCGTGGGCGGGCGAGCCCGGTGCTGGGGGCGACTTTTCCCCAGAGAGGAGACCCGGGGCAGTTGGCGTGTCCGGAGCTAGCTCTGCAGTCCCTTGCCCCAGCCGGGTGCAAAGCCCTTGTGCCATGGCCTGGGCACAGACCCCAGAGGAGGCCTGAGCAGGGAAGAGTGGTGGAGAGCACATCTGGCTCTTCTACCCCCCTGCGCTGCCCTCGCCTTCAGCTGGCTCCCTTCTCCTTTTCTGATTTTTTTAAACAAATCTTTATACACACACCCTCCACCTTCTGCTTTGCATTAGCGAAGTCTTCTCTGGTTAGACCTCAGCCTGCCCCCCTCCCAAGACAGTCTCTAAGGAAATCCTACCCACACCCACTCCGAGAAGCCCTGTCCTGGAGAAAGGAAGGGACTGGCGGAGCGCTTTACCTGGGGCCCTTGCGGGTGGACGCGACCTCCGGCTGTGGATCTCTGGTGCAGGGCAAGCGCAGCGGTGTCAGCCCCAGTCCCGGTCCCATTCACAAGTCGGCGGTGGCTGCGACCGGCCCCCGCGGCATCTGCTCCTCGGCCCGCGACGCTCCCCTCAGCTGGCGGCGGCCGCAGAATGAGCCGCCGAGTGCGCTAGTGGCAGGAATGAGAAACCGGGGGGAGGTGGCTGGCGGCGGGCGGGTAGAGGGGAGGAGGAGGGAGGCCGCCGCTGGGAGGGATGGAAAGGGCGGGGGGCGGAGAGGAGCTGAGGCTTGGAGACACAGCGAGCTGGGCCTGGCAGGGGCTGCGGGGGGCCGACCTGGTCCGCGCCCCTTCCCCCAAGGGCCCGAGATGTGCCAACTCCTGGATCCTTTGCCGCCCCTCCCTCCCGGATCGAGGCGCTCCGACTCCCTTGGGGCTGAGACAGAGTCTGGAGCGACTGAAGTTGGGCTCCGGGGACGCACAGCCAATCAGGGAGGGCGACGGAGGGAAGCTGGAGAGGGGTTGGGAGCCCCCATTTTCCTCCTTCCCCTAAATCCGCTCTAGCTGTTCAAGCTGGGTCCTCGCCTGGCCCGCCTGATGGTGGGTTGAAGGAAGGCATCGCCCAAGTGGGGGAGGTAATCAGGAATTAGGGAGCGCATTCTCTTCTTTCTCACTCTGCTATCCCACCCCTCCAAAAATCCCTCCACCTTGGCGGCTCTTTCCCAGCTCCCACCCCTTTCCTCAAATCCCAAAGCCCCCTCCCTTGCAAACTCTGCTAGCGGTGCGGTGGTGAAGCTAAAGGGAAGGGGGCTTTGGACTTTGAGAGAGCCTTCTTGGTTCTCTCCCAGTCCTCTTCTCCCCCACGCACAGCGCCTCGGGGGAGACGCCAATAGTCAATCCCACCCCCCACCCGAGGGTTCCTTACCCCAGAGGGGTATCAGTCCCCCCGCGGGGCGCAGGGGGTCACTTGTTGCCTCCCCCACCGGTTCCCCGCAGACCCGCCAAGGAAGGAGGACTGTGGAGAGTGCTGCTCTGCGGGAGGGGGGATCTATGGGGCGAACTACCCGCATCCTCCCTAGGTCTCGGGTTTCACCTCACCAAGGGGTGCGGGCAACACGGAGGAACACCAGAGCCCACTTCCTGCCCTCCTTCACCGAATCGCTGGGAGAAAGGACTGGCGGAGCCGAGTCTTTGCAAATCGCGTTAGGGACTGGGCGGGGCGGGGCTCTCCGGGTAGCGGGAGGCGTGTGGGGACCTGCACTCTGAGCCGGAAACAACTGTGCCTACGTGGGGATCCCTGTTTAGGACAAGTTTCCAAGGTGGGAGCTGGCGGACAGGGAAGAGAGGCAGGGAAGGTGGAAATGCAAATGGGTCAAGGGTGGAAGGAATCGCTGGGAGGGACCGGTCAGGAGCTGGGAGTGGAGATGGAGCCGCAGATCCGCGAAAAAGAAGGGTGAGAGGGACGCAAAGGGGAAGCTGGGTGGGTGCTGGAACAAAAGAGTCAGGGGGAAAAAAAAAGCATGAAGGAAGTAGAGAGACCCAAGAGTTAGTGGGAAAAGAGGCCCCCAAACGTTCAGAGTCTTCAAGAAAGCGGAGCGCTGCTGGGGAGGAGACTGGAGTGCCTGGGGAGAAGAGGGACTACAGAAACCCCAGCTTCAGCTCCCTGCCACCCGGGGTCACTGAGCACGCAGAGCTCCTTGGTTTCCAATCGATGCAAGGAAGCGTGCACCGAGGTGGGGAACCAGGCGAGGCTACCCTAGAACCTGCCCTCCTGCTTGCATTTATCTCCTGACGACTCCGTGGTCGGGATCCCCGAGTCAATATGCGCCTATCTCCGTCCGCCTCCTGTACCAAGGAAAATATCGCGGCCTTTAAATTGCCCATTCCTCCCAGGAAGGCGACAAATGTCCAGAAACTCTTATTCCTCTGATTCTCCCACCGCCATTGCCATACATGTCCAAGGTGACATTCCTCTGTGCCACCACAGCGACTCCTGGGAGACCACCGAGTGCTGTTCTGGAGAGTGCAGTTGAGGGGCCATCCAGTTTCTTTCGCGTTTCCATACCTCTGCCTTGCTTTTTCTGTTGGTCTTTTTGACCTGTCCTTTCATGACCACAGCAGAATGGTCTAAACCTTAAAACTCGATATGGTATGCCAAGTCTCTGCCCTAAGGGAGCCTAGAAGCTAAGGCTTGCTCTGATCCAGCCATTGATGCTGGAGAGGAGGGAGCAAAGTCTGATTCTCCTTCAGAAACAAACGGAAAGGAAGAAATACTTCAGTTTTGCTCTTGTTTGGCTACAAATTGTTGCTTGGTGTATGCCATCCTTTCCACATAGGTATAAAGGGAACACACAGCCATTGTCAGTCATCCAAACTGCATAGGGGCAAAGATGCTCAGGTTCTGTGTAAGGGTTGGGGCATCTTGACCTCTAAGGAAAGTTTCATTAACTCTAGTTTGGAGCACACCTAAGGATGAGCCTGGTCATATGTAGTCTGACATTAACTGGAAATTGTCCTCTACTTTCTGTTCAGAATTCATCAAATGGCAGCAGCTGTTTTTTAGACCATCCAATTCATTAATGGGAGCATCAGCAAAATTTAAAAGTAAGCTCAAAAATTTTTGGTAAGTTTGCACACTTGAATCCAAGGAATCTAGTATATAGCTGCAATCAATAGTTCTCTGCACAACCTAGCAATTTTATACCTAGGATTCTATTCAAAAGAACAACAACAAAAAAAATATGTCCACACAAACACATATACTGAAAGATCCTAACAGCATTATTCACAGTTGCCAAAATTTGGAAACAATCCTAATACACCCAACAATGAATGAATGGGATAGACAAATAATATTACAATGGAATATTACTTGACAAACAAAAGGGAAAAGAATCTTGATAATCATTATATCATGAATGAACTTCAAAAACATATGCTTAAATCCAGATAGATGCAAAACCACACCTTGTAGAATTCTATTTATTGGAAATGTCTAGGAAGGCAAAATGACAGAGACAGAAAGCAGATCTTCCTGCCCAGGGTCTAAGGGTTTAAATAAGAATTGACTGCAAAAGGGGTGTGAAGGAACATGGTTGAGTGATGGAATGCTATAAATCTGGAGAGTGATGATGATTGTACGAATTTACTTTAAAAATCATTGACCCATTACAAAAAAGGCAAAAATAATTTTTATTCACATCTTTATTCTCAGAGAAACTTTGACCCATAGCTAAGCCCCAAAAGGAAATATTTGCAAGGCAGTTTTCCAGAGGGGGGGAAAAAAAAAATATATATATATATATATATATATATATATATATATATATATATATATATGAAGAAGGAGGAAAAAAAAGGAGTCTATTTCTTAAGGAAAGACAACCATGCTTCTATTCAGCAAGTTCTATTTTGGCAACTGCTTGGAGAGTCTTATAAGTGTTAAAGCAAGTTAATTTCCCCTTTCACTCTTCTAAGTGATTAATTCCTGGGAACTAGAGTTAGGCATTCCAGTTCGTGACATTTTAAACACACCTACACATAGACACAGTACAAAGTGCACATTTCAGAGGGGATTTTTATGACTATGTTAGGATCTGTCTTACAAATCCATATCAAGCACTTGGGTGGAGTAGTGTGTGATTACAGTTTAGATTTAAAAGGGAAATGAAAAGAATGGGGAAAAAAAGAGAGAGAGAACCCACTGACAGCTTAAACCGAAAGACTCGGTTCAGACCTGGCAGCCCAAAGTTTGGGTGTTTACCTTAAGTTGCCTCACCTTTCCTCCGCCTGCCCTTTCTTCCAGGGAGGAAGCCAGGGTTCATGGTTGCCCTGGAGCCAGGATAAAACGCCCCTTGTGCTTCCTGCCTGTTCCAATCCAGACCGCGATGAGGCCCAAATGAGCCTTTTCTTCTCTTTGTCCTTGTCAGCACAAGTCTGATAATTTCCTGTCAATTCCCTCATCAAAGGCACCAGGCTCTCATCTCTTTGATGCATCTCTCTTCAGACTCTGAAGATAGCCAGACCCCTGAGAAACCCCTTGTTTTCACTTAGAAGCTCCAGGCTTGGACCTTCTCAAAAACTTCCTGTTCTCCTTTGTATGTGTTGGAAAAAATGAGACAAGATCCAAGCAGGGAGTGGATTTCCTCAAACTGCAGTGGGCTCCAACTGTGCCTTCCCCAGGCAGAGGGAGAACACAGAGAGAGATGACTGGGAATACCATTTCTGAACCAACACTCCAGGTAGAAACTTCCACTGTTGGGTAGTTAGGGGAAAAAAGCAAGAAGACCTCACACTTTTGATCTGTGTCTGATTCCTGGCTCTGTCACTTACTAGCTGTATGGTTTGGGGTAATATTTATATTTCTGTGATCGGGGGTTTGCAAATCTGTAAAATGGGAATTATTATCTGTGTCAACATTGTTGTAGAGATTCAGTGACCCCCCCATACCTAAAGCAATAAGTTCTGTGCTAGAAACAGTCTCAATGAATAAAATAATAACAATGATTATTTATGAGATCTGAATTCTACACCTAAAATGACCTGAGCAAGAAAGAAGTTGTGTTAAAATTTTGAATTATAATGATTATGGATATAAATATTTTCTTAAACATGATTAATATTAAAAATTCTGGTCAAAAATATTTTGACAGTTAAAAAGTTACTTACATTCTAAGGATTATTTTGGTCTTATAGGATTAGCTGTGTCTCTCTTGAGGAAAGGCCCTGAGTTCATGTCTTAGATGTGACACAAATGCATTGAGACATCTTGGGTAAGTCATTCCCTTTTCTCAGTTCCCCTACTTGTAATGAGAGTTTGCCCAAGATGAGCTTTGGAGCTCATCTTCCAGAGCTGAAATTCTGAAGTCTTCTATTCAGTAAAATCAAAGCATCTTGTAATTCCCCTTTCTGCCACTAGGAGCAATCAGCCAATAGTCTCAGGTTGATAAGACCTGGCTTTCAGAACTTCTGTCTGAATCACATGCTTTTCAACTCTAAACATTTGTCACCCAGACGGTAAGTCTCTCCAAGGGAGGGTGATACCCTTTTTATTTATATCTGCATCCCCAGCACCTAGCTCAATGCCTGACACATCAAACAAGGAAGTACAGTAAATATTTTTGAATGAACTAATAAAATGCTTGTGAGAGGATGCAAATCAATATATTAATTAAATATCACCACACTATTCCATTATGAAAGATCTGAGCACTCAGTGTATTAAAAGTTCACTTTGTTACTCTCATAGATCTGCAAATTGGCTGCAGTTGCCTGGTCTAGATTGGGCTGTGCTGGGGCAACCCAGTGTACCTTCCCATATTTCTCCATTTCCCATCCTCTTTCTGGAACTGGTTTATGCCTGTTCTCATGGTGATGGAAACTGCACAAGAGGTCATGTGGAAACATATACCGCCCCTGGATTTAGTCACAGAACTAGCAACTATCCCTTCTAACTTACTGCAGTGGCCAAAGTATCTCAGGTAGCCAAATGGAAAGTCAAGATGTGGGAGAATAGAATCTGAGTCTTCAGTTGGGGAAACTTAGAGTTGCACAAGCAGAGTGGATACAGAGACAGTTCACAGTGCAAGAGCACTAATGCAGTTTCCTGCAGGCAGAATCAGGTTCCCATCATTCCTCCTTTCTGAGCCATCTTGAATTTTCAAGTCTCATGGTTTATATCCTCTAGTCACAGATAGAGTTCTCTAGACCTTGGGAGACAATCAGAAGGCAGTTCAGTCTCATGTGAGATCATTGTAACTATGTCCTTCCTTTACATCAAGGTTCAAGTTGGAACAAAGAAGGCAAGCAGAAGTAATAATGGAATTATAATAACCACTAGTTTTTATTAAGTGTGTTTTATAGTCAGAAGCCTTTATGTATAAAACTAACAATCCTCAAATCTTTCCTTGAAAGTATTGTTTTATTGTCCTTTTTCTCTAAATGAGAAAATTGAGACAATACAATTATATGCGCTGTCCAATCTAATACAATTGGTAAGAGCTGGAGCTGGGGTTCTAACCTTCGGATATTTGAGTCAAAAGGATGAAAGAAGGAAGGAAGGAAGGAAGAAAGGAAGGAAGGAAGGAAGGAAGGAAGGAAGGAAGGAAGGAAGGAAGGAATAGAAGCAGAGAAGGAAAAATGGAGGAAAGAAGGTAGAAGGTAGACAATAAAAGTATGATGTGCTATTTGGAATCCATCTGTTTCCAATATGAGAAGAAATGTGTGGATTCTGAGGGTCATGCCTTCCTGCTCCCTAGACGTGTTCAGACCAGAGATGTTCAGATCACAGGCCTCACAATAGTTCCTTTCCACAGCTGAGAAGCTGCCGCATGAGCTGACATTGTTTACCTTGCTCATCTTCCAGTCTCCACCTTGACAACACAAGTCACACTTACCTTTCTATTGTTCAAACTTAAGTATCCTCTGGATTCACATTTGCTGTTCTCTTGGCCCGGAACACCCTCTCTGTATTCTTCCTCATGGCTTACTCCTCAACTTTGCCTATTAAATAATGACTTCTCTGGCTTGCTCATCAGCAGAAATACCCACTTGACATTCCATTCCCAATTGACCATTGTTTTCTATCCACTTAGTCTGCTTTATTTTTGCTGATAATATATTTATCTACTAGAAATTGTATTTACTAGAAATGTTTCTATTTGCTTGTTTTTTTTTAAAAAAATTGGTTTTTAGTTACAGGTGGACCCAACATCTTTATTTTGTTTTTATGTGGTGCTGAGGATCAAACCCAGTACCTCATCCATGCCAGGCAAGCACTCTACCTCTGAGCCACAACCCCAGATCTATTTGCTTGTTTTTATTTGTTGTCTTGCCCCACTAGGATACAAGCTTCCAGAGGGCAAAATACATGTTCTTTCTTCTTTACTCCTGTAACTTGAGCATCTAACAAAGTGCCAGGCATATGGTAGGCTCTCAGTAAATATTTGTAAAAGAAATGCATGAATAATAAATGCATGAATAATGTTAACTGAATGAATAAGTCCCCAAACCAAAAGCAGATGGATCATCTGCTCAAATCCAAACCTGGTGCAAGTGTCCCTTGCTTACAAAGTGAATTTAATGATGCCAATTATTCACATTACAGAATGATTCTTTGATTTACTAAAGGTTTCATTCAGAAGCTAGTTAAAATAGCTACCTCCTTTAACACTTTTAAAAATATAATTACATTTCCAAAGTGATGGGGTACAGACAAATTTCTTAGACTATATGCATTTCCTAAAGTGAAGTATACAACTATACATAACGACAATTCTGTTTTTTGATTCCGGTTTGTTTGCCTTATGGACTGGGAGCTTGGCTTATTGAAACACCTCACAGAAGGCTATTTCAATGTTCCTGTGCGCATATATTCACATTCTTTTATAAACTCGTGAATAAGTGCATTTAAATGTGTTTGCTCTCCAGGAGAACCTTTGGAAATATATTCAGGATTGATACTGGCTTGCTTTGCAAATAGTCTACAATTTGGACAACAGGATTTAAGAAAACTGTGTACCAATTTTCATGACCTTTAACTATCAGTACCAGGAAGGGGGAGACAGAAATCATCCTTATCCAACAAAAAAAGCTTTTTCAAAAAATTTTCCTTCTTGCATGTCTCCAACTTAGAATAGTCAAACTTGCCCAGCATAAACCGAGTATTTTAGCATTAATCTAGTTGCTATGTATATTTTCCTGTCCCTGTTCACTTGCCTTTTGGGGGGCAAACAGCTAATAGAAGCATTTCCTTTCAGCATAAGGTGAACCAAACTCAATATATTTTTATACACAGGTGACTTAAGAGCTTTATTTTTGCAACCAATATTCCAGAAAAATCTCTCTATTCTGGTTGATAATCACCTTAGTTCTGAGTCTTAACTCATGATTGATTTTCCTTTTATACAGATTATTGTTCTGGGCTATGGGTAAAATTAAAGAATAATTTTTGGGTGCTTTTGAGGATTGAACACAGGTTCTTGAACATAGGCAAGCACGATGTCACTGAACTACACTTCCAACCTAAGAATAATATTTTTAATAGTTAGTCATTGAATACCTAAATGCTTTTATTCAAATCCTTACCATTAATAATATACCCCTTTTATAGGTGAGGATGGAAAAGCTCGTAAAATAGAATGTTTCATTCAGTTAAACAAATAATTGGATAATCAATGAATAATTAAATGTAATTCCGTTGTTCAAGCATTACCAGAGCATATAACTAGGAATACAAGTTACATGGAGGAGGTAGAAAGGAGCGTGAAGTCTTTTCCAAAGGTACTCATTCAAAATGAGAATAAAAAAAGTGTGCAGAGGGGTTAGGATGCTCATAGGGACGAGACACTTCATACACAAGGACTAGATTGTATAAAGGCTTAGAGGCAAAATAGGATTTGGAGCATTTGATATCCTTAAAAAGAATCCATAGGGCTAATGGAACTATACAGAGACTTACAATTTGCAGCCCAGTATAATATTAAGAACCCCCAATTGTACCCAAATATAATAGGCAGTTATTTAATGATGTGTTGTCATTGTTTTTATGTTGCCATTATTACTGTTTTAAGCAGTTATGGTCTGATTGCATTTGTTGACAAAGAGCTACATGTTGTGGGTGGAAGAGAGCTAAAATGGATGGAGGGTACTCAATGCAGACAGGAGTTTCAGCTTGGGCCAATGAGTGACAGCAAAGAAGAGAACAAGTCCTGAGCATGTTCTGTTCTGGAACTGGAATCAAGACTTAACACTGAGTTTATTTAGAGCAAGTAAATTTTTTTTTTAATTTTATTTTGCTGGCTCAAGCAGTTGGGTAGATACAGATGTGTATTGTTGAACTGCAGAAAGTTGGAGTATGACCAGGTATTTGTCTATGGGAGCAAATGGGAAGTTAGGTTCCCAAACCTGAAGCTTTATGAGACCATTTCGGCACTAATGTGCTCTCAGCTATTCTCCTGGGTCACCAGTTGTTTAATTAGTTAGAACAGAAAGCGCATCATGTCTGAGGGCAGGAGATGTGGGTTCTGAAATTTGGACTTCCCTCTCTTTCTCAGAGCCATTTCTGCTTGTATAAAATGAAGAGACTTACCCAAGCGTCTTCTCTGTGCCTGTTTCCCTTGAAAAGTTCATGATTCCTGGTTATGGACACTCCAGATGAATTTTCAAAACGAAGTCTGAAGGATACACTTATTCTGATTCCATACCAGTGGAATTCTGCCCTGAGACACAGGTAAAGTAGGGCATGGCACAATGATAATGACCAGAGATACACAGAGGCATTCAAGTTGTCCCAGAGCTCAGTGCACAGGACAATGGAGTCCACTAATACTGCCATGCAGGGCCATCTGTCAATGACTGTTGCTGTTCATGACATTCAGATATTATCACCTGCTCTCTTTTCTACCTGAAGCATCCACACCATTGCTCAAGCTCATCTCATTTCTACTCCTATCAAGGGAAGGTAGAGAAGCCCCCGGTACAGAGCACAGGCTTAGAAATTAAGTGCCCAAGTCTGAGACCCGGTTCAGCATCTCCCTTGCCATGAACAAATCATGTTCCTCTGGGAGTCTTCAGTTTCCTGTTCTTTAAACTGAGTTAGAAAAGTGGTAATTCACAATGCTTGGGATATACTAAATGATCAGTGAGGATTTTTCTCTGCTCTCTTTCTTCTCCTCCCTACCCCTCATTATCTTCTATCTTTCTGAACTGAGCTGAGTGATCAAACATTTCTGAAAAATAGCCCCTGACCTTTTCCCCTCCCACAGAGAGTCTTGTCTGTAATTGGATCTTGCCTCCTAGGGTTCCCTCTGCTGTAGGTTTTACCCTTTCTCTCTTCCAGAGATGTCTCTAGGCCAATGATTATTGATATATCATTGCTATATCTCAAGTATACAGGCATACAGTAGGTATTCAATAAATGTTTGCTAACATTTTCTGCCCAAAGGATGTTGGAAGCAGAAATCCTGGAAAGAAGAAACAGAAGAGAAGTGGGGGTGGGGGAATCAAATATGTCCTGTCAGCTCCTCCACAGAGATTTTGGTGTATACATAAAGGAAAAAAATAGAGTAAAAGCAGAATCCATTAATTGGCCCAGATTGGATTACTAGTTCTCTGCTGGGTGACATACAGCTATCGTGCCATCTTTAGTACAAGCAATCTTTGATTGACTAAGGAATGTTTATCAAAAGAAGCAAAATTTGCCATGTGTATTTACATTCTGAGATGCTCTGCTCCTTTAGCTTTGCTTACATCAACCAACGGAAGGGGGAGATGCTCTCAGACTGTCTGATTTCTTTAAGTCAGATGAGTCACAGAAGCAAACATTAAAAGATGTGCTACAAAATAATCAATCATCAGATAAAACTGTTTGGATGTGACAGATGTATAAAATGAAGTGAGACTATTTTTTAAAGCTAAAGGTTTGCATATTTGCAAAAGATTCCAATAGAACAAAGAGAAAAAAAAAAAAACATTTGCTGGACCATCACTTGTAAGGAGGTATCATTTCAAAGCAGAGAGGCAGCCAAAAATAACCTTCCTTCATCTCTTAACCCTATTCCTCATCCTCATGCCTAGCTCCAGTAATTGCTTTTTCATGATGAATATTTTTGACTTTCCTTTCATTAACAATGTGGCTTCTAGAACACGGAAATGTTTTGTTTGGTCAGTGTCTGCCTTAAATATCATATAATATAGAAATAATCTGCAGCAGTGGGAGAAGTAGCACCCAGTGTATCATTACACCCATTTGACTGATGCAGAAATTGCAGTGGTCAGTGAGAAGCTGTGTACATACATCGACACGGCTTAGATTTGTGCAGCTTGGTACCCACACATCCCAGCTTATGCCAGTGTCCACTTGTACTTCTCAAATGGAAACTGATAAGCATCCTGTCTGATGGGATAATGACTTCCTGTAGAGTGGACATTTCACCTCTTGTATTCTGTCTATTTCTTGAAGCCAAATGCATGGAAAGCTATCAAACCCTGTCTGTCTCCAAATGTCCACATGCTATAAACATCATCCTCTTTGCTTACTGTTACCCCTGCTTAACACAAGCTTCCCCCTGTGCTCTGGCTAATTCAAACCTATTCTTCAGAAGATTCATGCTCATGTGTCTGCTCCTCCAGGAATATTTTCCTGTTACTTCTTCCTTTCTCCCTTCCACTACAAGTAGGGACTTAAAATCCTCCCTTTGTGCTCTATACATCCTATACTTATCTCTAATACAGTACTTGACCCATCATTTTCAAATATTTTCTTCCAAGTTTTTTATTTCTTTAAGTGCAGGGACCATATTTTATATATCACTGTGTCCCCAGAACCTATCACAGCCCTGGCAAATAGACTGTATTAGTACATTTGAAAGTAAAATAAGAATAACCGCTGGCATTCATTTCATGCTCACATTGGCCAGCCATGGTTTTAAGCAGTTCATATGTATATTCATTTAATTCTCATAACAGACATGTGAGACAGACACGATTGACAAGGATCTTTTCTTGTAGGAAAGAAAAAGAGGAGAAAGCATGTCCATGAACACATGTATACACATGGCAGTTTTGAGTATTTTAGTGAATCGTGAGCTTGATCATTTTTTTTAAATATATATTTTTTTAGTTGTACGTGGACACAATATCTTTATTTCTATTTATTTATTTATGTAGGGCTGAGGATCGAATCCAGGGCCCTACACATGCGAGGCAAGCTCTCTATCACTGAGCCACAACCCCAGCCTGTGAGCTTGATCATTTTTAATACAAAAAATAACTGGAAACTCATTGAGACACATTGATAAACATATAATGCAGATTGTAGGTGGCTCCATGACTTTTGCACTCCCTCCTAGTCTGTGTTAAAGTTTGCAGTCCTGGAGTCACATGGAGAAATGATTTGGGGACGTGTAGTTTGGAGAAGGAAATGCTCTGGAGGCGATATGATCACTTTGTTCAAATATCTAAAGGGCTGTCATGAAGAAGAGTTATTAGATTCATTTTGCTTGGCCCCATGTGGTGCAAAACTGAGAGCAATGCATAGAAACATCAGAGAGAGTGAAGTCTGCTCTCTGGTAAGAAAGGTCTGGGAATAGAGAGCTCTGGTTCACTTTCAGGATGGAAATTCATGCTACTGTCCATGTGACAGGCCTTGTCATATCACAGGAGACTATTTCTTTAATTAGGAAAGGATATTACAGGACCGCCATCATCCCTTCTATGTATAAATTTTAACGGAAATTGTAACAAGTCTAGTTAGAGTTACATGGGCTTGGGACAAAAGTGCTCTCCCATGAATATTAAAACTACTATGACCACCACCACTGCCACCACTACAATTATAATGAAAAGTCATGTAATAATGCTTGCAAGGCCGCCCCTAAGTGCCCAGTACATGTTTTCTCTGTTGGACATTTTGCAAACACAGTGTTATTTAACCTTCACAGCAATCCTGATCGCTGATGTCATCAATCTCATTTGAAGTTGTGGGAACTGAGACTCTGGGAGATAAAGCCAGATGCTCATGGTTTGCAGGACAGTAACATTAACAACCCATGTGTTTGAACACAAAATCAGTTCTCTTGCTGTTTTGCAGAAGGGCAGAGGAAAAAGAGAGAAGTATGAAGAAAAACCATAATAATTCTAGATTAAGCCAGATTTACTTTGGAAAAAAAAAAAAGATGGCGCTGTATTCCTGAGGTTTTCTAATGTCTTGTGTAACTCACTAAACATCACTGGTTATACAGGCTGCAATTATTGATGACAAATTCATTTGTTTGATTCCTTCTCTGAGGATCCCATTTAATCCTGAGGATACTGTACCCTTCATAGGAAGAGCTGCTTCAGGGCTACATGAGAACAGACCACCTTATGCACATCATGCATATACACCTCAAAAATATCATCTGCAAATGAATGAAGAAAATGTGGCATATAGGCACAACAGAGTACTATTCAGCCATAAAGAAGAATGAAATCTTGCCATCTTCAAGAAAATGCATAGAATTGGAGGACATTGTTCTAAGGGAAACAAGGTAATCACCAAAAGACGAATATTTCATACTTTCTGTGATATATGAAAAAATTTTGAAAAGATGACATAAAAGTAGAAGATTGACTTTTGGGGTAAGGATAGAAAAAAAGAGGCAAAGAGGGGGTAGTAGGGAGGGTGGAGATAATCAAAGCACAATATACGCATGAATGAAAATATCACAGTAAAACTCATTGATTTGTATAATTAATACAAGCTATTATGATAAAATAGAATTAAACCTTTCTTAAAAAAAATAGAGAAATCAGGAGGGACTTACATAGGGTGAGTTGAAGGACTTGGAAAGGAATTAAAAGTTCCAAAATGGGTGGAAGATTTTGGGATACCATTAGCACACCAAGAACAATGAAATTAAACATGTATCAGAACACAAATGATTCTAAGTAATTTTGTAGAGATATGTCTCTTCCCTCAAGGGATTTGAACTATCCAAACTAGATCAGCTGATTCAGACAAACATATCAGTGGGAAAAGAAATGTGTGGAAAATGGATAAAGTGCCTGGGCTATTTTTGCACATAGGACATTCTCTTTCCACGCCCTGCCTTCTGCACTCACATTTTGTGGAGACCTCCCATCTTGATATGTTTCTGTTTCAAGAGCTTTTCTCTAAAACTTCTCCAAAAGTTGTAGTCTATTGTCTTTGCACTATCTGGATACTTTTTTTAAAAATTATTATTTGCCTGCTTTCCTTTCCTAAGCAGGTAGAAGTACACATTATGGGTTGCAGTATCTAGGAAAAGGCTTTCTGGAGAGTCCTTGCAGGATAACTTAAAACTTTTGAAGAATACAGTGGATTTCAATGTCTGTTCTTCAGCTTTGCAAGTCCAAGAATTCAGTCTTGTCTGAGCTTCAGAAATGGTGATTGATTCAAGCATTGATCATGTTTTCCTAACACTTGAGTTGTCTGAGTGTTGAGAGGAGACCATCTGGACAGAAGCTTATTGTCTCAACACTTTGGGGGCAATGAAGACAATTTTTCCTGTGAGGGGCCCAGTGTGTATATTTTAAATAAGTAAACAATATGCAGAATAAATAATGAGCATGCAGAAAGTACTCAAGTAGAGAATAATGGTTCCCAAATTTTCTTCTAAAGGGTGCTACAGTGGCTCCAGGAGGTTCTTTTTGCTTTGACTGAGTCCCTTGATCAGTTGGAGATTAAAACACTGGGATTCAGAGTCAAAGTAGAACTAAATTGCAAAAGTCAGGGTATTCTTACTCCACAACTTCAGGGGGTGCCATTAACATCAAATCTGGGAAGTGATTATGGCAATTATTCCTCATAACAATCCAAGGTAAGGCCCCCTCCTCTATTTTAAGTAAATTTTATCATATTTGATAATGCTTTTGAGAGTCTGGATTGTTTGGGGGATGGATTAGTAAAAAGTTATGAGTTATGAGTTATGAATCTGAGTGGCCATAGATGAAGCGGTTCTTTCCCAGCAGCCCAAAAACTAATGGAAGAGAGAACTATTGGGTTACACATAATGATGGGATAATGATGTCTAACTTTTACAGTCACTAAAAGAATTAGAAGAAAACTATATAGAAGTAGCAGATGGTGGAGATGTGTTTACTATCTTTTTATGGGAAAGTCAACTTCTATTCATTCCTCATAAGAAAGTAAATATGTGGATAAATTTGGTCACCAAGAGAATTCTGAATGTGAGTGTACATGAGTACATCTGTGTATGTGTGTGTGTTAAGATTGGCAAGAAAAGACTTGTTATATTGTAAATGTGGGGCATCTCACATATAAAGGGGAACCATGATGCCGATGGGTGGACTGTGGGATTTGAACTGCTAAAGGAGAGAGCGGTCCACATGAGAGACAGTAACTCAGTGTCTCTCATTGCCTCCTCTCATTAGATAGCCACACTTTTCTTCAAATATCTGAAGACAACTTTGTTTCCAGCCAAATCTTTCCATGGCCAATGATTCATTTGTCCCTTTTAGATGATTTTGTGTGTTTATCACTTATTTTATTTGATGCTTTTCAATCTCATGGTGTTGTTATGTTGTTCTTTTTCTGAGTCCTGGAGATAAACTACACCTTCTTAAAACACCTATATAGGACACAGCCAACAAAAGCTAGAAGTTTACTGGGAAAGAAATCTTGCTTTTCTCATTGTCTGCAAATCTGGAATTTCTAGCATAGAACAAGGAACAGAGTAGAGGCTCAATAAACACTCAAACATTTCCTGGCACTCTTTTGATGGAAGAACCTGTATTCTATTTCACACATTTCTACAGTGAAAGCATTTGCTTTATTTTTAAAATCTGTTGTTATTAAGGGCATTTTCCTGGGATATAGTGAATTAAAATTTATAGCAACCTAATCTGTCTTTCTCTAAACACATTGGTAATGCTTGGTATTTTTCATCCTGTGTTCTCTATGTTTCATATATCATTATTCCATGTTGTATTTCTTGAATGGAAAACCTACTGAAATTTTATTTTTTTTAAAAATAAAACATTTTGTTATTATGGTCCACAACAATTAAGGCTTGAAATTAGAATTAAGGATTGGGCATTCTGATGCAGGTGACTGTATAAATATGTTAAATTTTTGTCAAGGTTTTTCTTTGCAGGCACAAAGTCATCATTAGGAAATATAATACTCATTTTTTGCTTGATTAATTACAGCAAAAGCATAACAAAATATATATTGTGTATTAGAGCATGCACTATTTGTAAAATTATGAATCATGGGTAAGCCAAGCCAAGAATCCAAAACATTCTGTAAGAAACTCACAGAGTAAATGTGAATTTTGCTTAAAATTCTTTTGATAAAGAGAATTTATGCATTAAAAATATGAAGAAACAGATCATGAAAATGCAATTTACAATCCAAAATAATCCAAGTTGACCTCCTAGAGTCCCTAATCTACTATGAATTTATTTGTGTATATTCTTGGAAGATATCCTGATAAAAATACATAATAAACTATATTTAGCATATAATATAATAATAGCTACTATTTTTTTTTCTGGACTTTCTTTTCACCAGATATCAAGCGAATTCTGTCCCTATAACACCTTACAGAGTACATACTGTTATTATTGTTGTTGTTATTATTATTATTGCAGTTATTATTGAACTAAACCATACTCTGGGAAATGCACATGTAGCAGCTGTATAATGTCTTAATGTTTGGCAAATGTCTTATAGCCCAATCAAGACAGAGAACATTTTCATCATTCAGGGGTAGATACTATTTTTAGCACTAATTTCCACTTTAGTAGAAAGGATCTCTGAAGAATTAAACAATTTATGCAAAGGCACTCTGATAGTAAATAGTTACTATCAGATATAAAACTGGTAGTCAAACCCGTGTTCCTGTGCCTTACTATGACCCTCAAGGTTTAAGCTCAACATCTTTATTATATTTATATGTGTTTGTGTGTGTGTGTGTGTGTGTGTGTGTGTGTGTGTGTATACACACACATATGAGAAAGAGAGAGAGTTTGAAGAGGAAGCAGATTGGAAGACTGATTGAATGAACTAAGCTAACACCTAACAGGGTTTTTCAAAGTAGCTCATTATGAGAGTATTCTATTTTTTGTAAGACTAGTGGTTTATGTCCTATCCTTGGAAAATTTTGTAGGCTGGAAGGCAGACCCATATTCTGAGTATTTTTGCATGCTCCCTCGTGATTTTGGTATCACCTTGTATTCAATAGGATAGGTTATGCAATTCAAGGGTCACAAACCAGTCATGAAATATCAGAAACTTAACACATCAGAATTGATTCTCACCCAAAGACCTACTGCTTGTGTGACCCTCCAGAGAATTTGTCCTACTTGTGGTACCAATCCATGGTGCCCAATCTTTGGCTTTGCCATCAAGGATTTATGTCCCTGCAGGTGGTGAAGAAAAGAGCTAAAGAATTTTGCACTGGCTGTTTAGATCTTGGCCAAAGTCATTTGTCAGAATCCGTCACCTGGCCTACCTCTTGGAAGGGGCAGAGAAATGTAGAGGATGCCATAGTACTTGGAGAAGAATGCATGTCTGCCAAAGCCAGGTTTTGAGAATTGCATACCTCTAAGTTTCTTTTGTGCTTTGTAAGCTTATGGTTCTGATAAGGCACAGGTTGATTTAATCATACCTTTTGTGGGAAGTAATAGCCCTGTGACATCTTCATCTATCCTTATGTAAAGTTAGCATGCAAAGCATGAAGCTGTCAAGTTGCTGCTGATCATCCTACCACCGTCCTGGTTGGTAGGAACACTTTCAAAATTGTTCCATTATTCCTTTAAGTTAATATAATAATGTAAGTTGGTTTTGCCTAGAATGCCTTGCACTCTCACCTGAACTTGTTTCTGGTTGGATGCCAATTGAGTGCCTCTTGGTACATTAAAAAGCAAAGGTGATAATGTCCTAGCCTCTAGTGGTTATGTGCTGACTCTGAAGTCAAAATTGCCTGGCTTCAAATCCAAACTCCATCATTTACTAGGTGTGTGAGTTTGGTAAGTGACTTAACCTCTCTGAACCTCATTTCCTCTTGTGTAAGATGGGGGTAATTATAGTTTCTACTCTCATGAGGCTGTCATAAGTATTAAAAACGATAATCCACAGAAGACCTTAGCACAGGGTCTGGCATACGGAAAGCAACCAATAAACTTGGTCTACTTTTTATAATGGGATGTCTTTAAGATTGCTGATCTGCCAATATCTAATAAAAAGAAACTCCTCTGCATTGCTTCATCCAGAAAAATAGATTTCCCTATTATATGCTAAGAGAGAAGCCTTTTTCTATGTCTTCAAGTTAATCAATTTCAATTCATTTCCCCACTTTCTTGTTAAGCCAGCTTTGACCCTATCTTTTAACCCAAAATGAGGACTTCATGAAAGTTAAAGTGAAATTAGCAAAATGCTATTTTTCTGTCAATGAAAATATAGCAGCTATAATAAGGCAGTGAACAATAACCCAAATCTCTCCTACTCTCTCCTACGTGAAGCTGCATTTTAGATAACAACACAAGGATGTTAAATCATGCAATGTAAACTCTCTTCCCCCAGAGTGGTAAGTGAGCTATTTTCAACTTTCTGTTGTGACACCACTTTTTAGGATGTGTCAGTACGTCTATTATCAATTTACTTCTTTGCAAGCTCTGTGCCTCTTCTCTAAGAACGTTTATTGAGACCTCTTCTCCAATGTCATCTAGGCATTTATCTGAATGCATTGCATGGAATGCTAGCCAGGCATGCTAGTATAAAGAGCATTGTCCTCGAAAAGGCACTTTCTTTATCAAATATAAAAATACTGCAGGCTGTACCCACCTCAGAAATTCAAAATATATACTGTCACCTCACTATACATTAGCTCATGTAGTTCAGATTTCTAGACATTCTCGTGTAATGTCTGTTGAGTTCTGTTCTGCTGATCACCTACAAAACTAATTTGGCCATAAAAATGTATTTTCACACAAAAAAGGTATTCCCAAGAATGATGTATTCAGCAGAATTGTGGACTGCATTGATAAGAATTTGAGCTATAGAACTTTGCCTGGTCCCTGGATTTAGGAAGATACCAATAAAGGAGTCATTGTTTAATCTTGTCTGATTTTACAAAGCAAATGGGGACCATAAGCACAAGACACTAATGTATTTGACACAGCTGGACCAAGCAGAGGAGAGTAAGACATTTATTGCAGGTGTTGTACCATTAAAGGAGCTGCTGAAAAGCTCAGGAATCAAGACAAATTGTGTAATGCAATATTTTAAAAGCATATTGAAAATTATAAAATTCCACAATGAACAAAATGGCCAGTTTTAAATACAGGCCAAATCTATGTTACTAATTTTTGCCTTTTGTCTCCATCTCGGATATGTCTCTGTATAGTACTACTGTTCCCTTCATTATTTAACACCTTGATATTGTTTTCATCATGGATTTTTTGCAGTAGATATTGATACTTTAAAACAGTGCATGGATATATTATTTGTCTTGATTTTCAGGTTTTGGGGGAACCACTTAAAATTTATTACTGAGTGATCCATCCCTTCGGTTCCGGGTCTGTTGCTCAATCCCTGCCCAAATCAAAATGGAATGGAAGACAAAATTCATATTGTCTTGAAATGAGGTTCTGCCCAAAGCCAAGGTGAAGAGAAATAACAACAGCCATGTTCAAAACAGCATTATTCACAACAGCCAAAAGGTGGAAGGAATAAAGGTACACCAATGGATAAACAAAATGTGGTATTCACTACAAAGGAATATTATTCAGTCTTAAAATGGAAGAAAATTCTGACTGATGTTACAACATGAATCAACTTTGAGAACATTATGGTAAATGAAATAAGCCAATCACAGAAAGACAAAGGCTGCATCATTCCATGTCTAGAAGGTATCAAACACAGCCAAACTCACAGCAACAAAGAGTTAGAGTGTCAGTTTCTAGGGATTAGAGGAAGGGAAAATATAGAACTTCTGAATAAATATAAAATTGTAGTTTTACAAGATAAACACGTGTGAGAGATGGTTTTCACAACAATCTGAATATACTTAACTCTACATATCTGCATACTTAAAAATGGCTAAGATGATAAAGTCCTATGTGTTCTATTTATATATAATCACAATTAATTTTTTTTAATTAAAATTGTTTAAAAATGGCAAAGGTCAGAGATGCACATTACCAACCACAGAACTGGAGAGTGGAATGGAATCCAAACGCCCCAGAAGGGTGGGAGAGAAGACAGACTTGGGGAGTGGGCTGTGTACATTCCAGCCTCTGAGCTCCTACCTGTCATTGAAACCGGCTGCACCGGAAATGGAGCTGAAACATGCTCATTCGACTTCAGAAGCCTTTTCTGGCTCTCCTTCTTCTCCTTTGGCTACTTTCTAGGGAAAGAAATGTCTTTAAAAGTAAGATATATTTTTATTAGAGATCCTGTCTGTTAATGTATACCTTCAGAGTGCTGATGGACTGGCCAAGACGTGCAGCACATTTTGGATGCTTTTATAGAAAAGCTAAGACTTATTTTTCTAATAACTCTTTCATCTGCACATCTAGTTTTTCCATTAGAAAAACGAAAATAGCTTCTGGAATTGCTTTTTTTTCCCCCTGCCACAATAACAGACACCGCTGAGAGCTAGTCACTCTGGGACATATGTGGAATATGATAGTGGTACTATGAGAATAGTCTCTCTTTACTCCACACCCTTTGGGCAGAAGGACATTTTGTGACATCTCCTTCACGTTTCCAGGTCAAAGAACATCTTCCCTTGTGTGAGCAGAACGGAGATAATTTATAACAACATGTGCTGAGATAATGGACTGTGATCTCTTTGAGGACAGATAGCATCTATAAATACTTTCAATAACTCAAAGAATCTTGGACATTTTTTAATGGTTTCTTTTCCTGAGACATACTTGGTGATTCTTTGTTGGTGGTGGGGAAGAAGGGGTTAAGAATAAATATTACTCAGTGTAGAGATGAGATTAAGCTGTACTAATAAACATCCCCCAAATTCATGCATCTTAAAAAATGGGGGTGCATTGTTCTTTCATGCTACATGTCCACTGAAGATTGACGATAGCTGTGCATCCTGACATTGGCACGTGCGATCCATGCTAATAGGGCAATCTTTCTTTGGTCGCCATAACCAAGAGTACAAAAAGGTGCAAAGATCCAAGTTATTTCTGGTCAGAAGTAGCACACCACTTTGTCCACATTGCCATGGACCTAGTGATTTTCATGGCCTCCAAATTCAACAGGGTAGGTTTGTATGATCGTCTTTCAGGGAGAATCCTCGCCCCCACAAAAATACAATGAACTGAAATAGTACAGAGGAATACACTCCACAGGTGGTTGAAGAGATGGAGAGAGAGCAACTATCCCTCTCATTTTTCAGGAACTTTATATACTCTTCTCATTCATTTGTCATTCAGTCTTAACTACAGTAGGGGGGGGCATATGTTGCTCTATTTTTTGGGGGGGTAAAGTGGCTGACTTCAGGCTGATTCAGGAAACTGCCTGAGGCCACAGAGTTAGTGTGTTTTACAGATGGTGTTTGCCTGTACCAGCGCCTAACTCAGTATCTATGCTTTTCCCAAGCAACAGTGACTACAACACTCATGTGTGGACAAAGTAAAACCTAAAACACTTATTTTGCAGACTGCTTTATAATGACATAACCCAATATAGACACATGAGCTGGTTAGGCTGATAGGAAACACAGAGTGATGAGATGGATAGAAATGATGATGCTCTTTCAGGAGTGCAATGGTGGTGGAAAAGCAAGATTATTACTCCACATCATGTATTTTCCACAAGAGAAAAAATGTGTGAGCCTCACTTACCATCAAAATTCAGCTGATCAAACTCCTTTGAGACAAGTATTTTAAAAAATCACTATTTTGGAAAAATATAGTACTGAATCACATACAGAACTAAACCATGTATTTCCTGAAATGGCTAGGAGTGATGCTTTCTTACTCTTTAATTATAATAAATTCATTAATCATACAAGAAGAAGTTATAAAAGCAATGTATCCATATCAAAGTCAAAGGAAGCATTTATTCCAAATATTATGCTAATTCATTATCACTAAGATAATTTAAATACAATATCACTATGATATTTTATTTAAAATATCATTATTTTAAATAAAAATTACATATTTATACCTACATTCATTTTATTTTCATATGTGCATATATAAAGATAGCACATTTTTGTGAAGTTATAAAAATTACTTTTTGATTAGCTACTATGTATATTATGCAATTTTCCAAGAACACTGTGAGTATATACACATTAAATACATTTAAGCAAATATGTAAATATTTTAGTATATACATATACACATGTATGCAACATAATGCCATGTTTTAATGTTCTAGAACAGAAGTATCTAGGGAGTTATTTCAGATTCTGTTACACTGAATTCTAAACTGGCAAGCTGAAATGGATATATTTCTCTCAATACATTATAAACTAATAAAGAAAACTATGATTTTTAAATTAATTTAACAACTACCTGTTGTGTTAAAAAATAGAGAGGTACTAAAATTAGAATTCTAATTCATGTATGTATATATTTTCAAATATTTTGGCTCTTTGCATTTTTGTACATGAGTCCAAAATAACAACGAAAATACCTAAATCCACACCCTAAGAGACCAAATTTTCACAATAATTAGTTACATATTTATTCTGTCCCTATTCCGTGGTAACTCCTGGCAATGACTAAAAGTTTTCCTATTAGTTGTAGTAATAGTTGGTAAATGTTAATGTTTTTAAACACCAAAATTATATTTTCAATTTGTAATCTCTTCACAGTTTATTCATTATTTCTGCCCATGTGTAGTTAAGAGATATGTGATAGAGCAGCCCTGAATGGGGCTATGTGAATTTCCTGGTAGTTACATAACAAAATACCACAAACTGTATAGCTAACAAGGGACATTTCTTGTCTCAAAACTCTAGCAGTCAGAATCTGAAATCAAGAGCAAGGCTGTGCTCTTTCTGAGACTCTGGATAAAATCCATCCTTTTTCTTCCTAGCTTTGATGATAACCCTTAATCCTCCTCAATTTTTGTCAGCTTGCAGCTCCATCACTCCAATCTGCTTCTGTTCTCACAGGTCCCTCCCTTCCTATTGTTATATATAAATCCTTCAAGCATATTGGTTAAGGGGCAACATTAATTCCCTCATCTTTACAGCAAGTGATAAAAACATAATGGATTTTACCATCTTAGCCATTTTTTGACTCACAGATTAATTTTGTTCAAATTATAATGTAAAATAAACATCTTACAAGAGTGACAGGCTTATTGCATATTTTACTTTACAGTCTCAAGCACTAAAGTACCCCATTTTGTAATCCCATTTGAATATTGTTAAGTTCGATATGTACATAGTTGTTTTGTATTAAAATATACTCACATTTTAAATCTATAATTTTCAATTAAGATTGAATTAATTTAAATAATACTTAAGAAAAAATGAAATAGTAATTCAGGGAATGAAGGGAGGGTTGGGAATAGGAAAGACAGTAGAATGAATTGCACATGATTTTTCAATGCGCATATGAACACATCACCAGTGTACCCGCACAAAAATGGGATAAAAATTGGAATGGTTTGCATTCCATATATGCATAATATATTAAAATACATCCTAGGGTCATGTGTATGTAAAAATCAAATTTTAAAAAATGATAAATAATTTTATATTGGTTTTATATTCAAATTAACGTTTTATGCTGTCAGTGATGAGAAATACTATAATGTTTTGTGATAAATATAAAGAATTTGTATTTGCATATTTTCCTTTCCCAAAATGTTTATATGGTCATTTGCTTTTTTGTTATTGACTAGCATTCTTTAGTTTCCACTTGAAAGACTCCCTGTAGCAATTTCCATAAATTGGGTCTAGTGTTAATTTACTCACTCAGCTTTTTTTTTTTTTTTTGGCCAAGAAAGTTGTTATTTTTTCTTAATTTTTAAAGGAAATTATTGCTGGTACTCTTTTCTTGGTTGTCAAATTGTTTTTAATTTGTGTGTGTGCATCCTTTTTCTTTGAAAAATTAATACATCATATCTGACCTAAAGTTTTCTTCTGAAAAATCTGCTGATGATTTTCTGGAAGCTCCATCATAGGAGATAAATCACTCTTCACTTCTTGTGTTCAAAATCCTTTATTTTCATTTTATTTATTTATTTTCTAGCTGCTGATAGACTTTATTTATTTATTTATATGTGGTGCTGAGAATTGAATACTTTTACGTATTTATTTATATGAGGTGATGAGAATCGAACCCAGTGCCTCACACTTGCCAGGCAAGTGTGCTACTGCTGAGCCACAGCCCCAGCCCATAAAAAATCTTCATTTTTACATTTTGATAGTAACAATTTGCTTCACTGTGGGTCCTTTGTGCATTCATCTTAATTATTGTTCTTTGAGCTTTTTGAAATTGAGTATCCATTTTCTATCTCAGAATTGAAAAAAAAATGTGTATTATTTGAGTTTTACTCCCCCTTCTCTTTCTCTTCTTTAGAGATAAATGCAAAATACATATTGGTCCTGTGATGTTGTCTCATAAGTCACTTAGAGTTTATTCATATTTAAAATTTTATTTTTTTCTTTTCTTTTTGTTTTAATCAATAATTTCAAAAAGCCTGTATTTGAGTTCAATGACTCACTCTTGTTCTTGATCAAGTCTGTTACTGAACACGTCTAATGAATACTTTATTTAAATTATTGTTTTTATACTGGCGTGTTGACATTTTTACACTTTACATGTATTTTCCTGATTTTGTGTCATTTTCTTTTTAAAATATTTAGTTTTTAGTTGTAGTTGGACACAGGATCTTTTTTATTTTATTCATTTTTATGTTGTGCTGAGGATTGAACCCAGGGCTTTGTGTGTGCTAGGTGAGTGTTCTACAAATTAGCCCCAATCCCAGCCCTTTTGTATAGTTTTCTGCTGTGTTTTCTCATAACACCTGTAGGTAATTTTATGAGGACTATCTTTCATTTCATGAAATTATCCATAAACCTTCAAAGTCTTGGGATTGGTCTTTGTAGAGTTGTCTTGTTTATTTGATTTAGTTGTGTTTCTGTGTTTCTTCATGTGTCTTGTTATTTCTGTTACAATTTTTGTTTTGTTTTTGCATTTGAAAAGACAGCTATCTCTTCCAGACTCTTTGAATCAATTTTGTATGGAGGACAAGTTTCACAAATTAGTCAGAGATTTTGGAAGCCCCTTGAGTCTTTTATAGGAGTGTTTCTTTTCTGGATTTGAAATATGATTTCTGAATTAAAACAGGTTTGCTGGTTTCTTTAGGAAGGTCTTGTAATTTCTTCCTCCCCCTGGTGTCTCATTATAGTACTGCAGAGTCTGATGCCTAGACAATCCTTTTGAGTTCTCTCTGGTTCTCAGCCCAATTCAGGTTTTGAAAGTAAGAGATTTCCTCATATGGGCCTTGAGACAAGTGAGACAAATCATTTCCTCAGACACCTGTCTCTCCCTAAACAACACCTAGAATATTGGAAGTATATCCACTCTTCCTCCTAAGAAAGTAGTCATGAATTATATTTGTTTTGCTGGGTTGGTCATGGGGTTGACAGGAGGTGAAAGAAAATGGTTTTTCCCCCTCTTTAAATAAAATCATATATTCCTGTAATACCCCAATTTCATAACTGGCTTCTGTAATGTTCTTACAGGATCATTGGACCGTAATCTTTCTATGTCAATGTTTGTGATGAAGTGAAGTCTGGGACTTTCTATTCAGAAAATTTCAGACACCACTCAAGGAAATCATTTTATTTTAATAAAAAAGTCAAGACTAGATTATTCATAATATAATGTGACTTTCATTCAAGTATAATTTCTTAAATGTGAGCTACATTGTGGAATAACATTCATTTTATGGGAAAGCTTAAATACACTTCAACCACTTTAATCTTATAACTCACTGAGTAACTATAAATAATAACATTTATGATAATTGTGGTATTAAGTATCCAAAACCTCTTGGGTTTCCAAGTTTAAATATTATTGTAAAATATGTAGCATTTTAAATTATTTTTCAATGCTGAGTAGCTGAATATAACCAATTAAAGTCTTATGCAATCTCCAAATTTATAATTCAAATTTCTCAAAAAAGTTTACTCAAATAGTATTTTTCTGAGCCCTGAAATAAGGAAATCTGATGATCACACTTAAGGTTTTTATATTCTAAGGTGGTTAGATTATAAACCAAATCTGAAATAAATAGAATTTTCCGTTTGATTTTTAAGATGTGAGGATTTTTCTCTTATTGTTTCATTGAAAATATTTTACATTCCTTTAATTTGTACTTCAGAGCCCCTGTAAATCCTAGATTTGACCTTTTACTACTACCCCATATTTCTAGAAATTCTGCTCATATTTTCTTAACATCTTTTCTCCATGATGAAGTTTCTTTGCCAAGATTATGTACATTGTCATTGTTACCTCAATATCTATTTTTCAAATGATTTAGTCTGTTGGTAATGCTTTCCATTGAATTTTTAACTTGGTTTATTGGTTCTTCAATTTCAAGAGTTTCCTATTGATTCTTCTTCAAAATCTGTATCTGCTTCTTGACATGACCTTTCACTTCTAATATTTTCTCTCTGATTCCAATCCTTTCATCATTTTTTTCCTTTTAGGTCATCTTATCTATGAACTTTCTAGATTTATTCCTTGACATTTCCTGCACTGCAGTATCAGTGGAGTCTATTATTGAATCATTCTGTTTTGTTTTTGATGTTTTCTTCTCTTGTTTTTTCATATTGTTTATGTGTCTACCCATCTATTCAAATGGATCTGAAGCAGTGGGGTTTCTACTCTACCAGCTTTTAGTTATCCTGTAGGTTTCCAGTGCCTCAGAGATTAAGGAAAGTCAAGTAACTGAAAAAAAAACACTATGCATATAACATATAGGATTAAGTTAAGTACTTAGTTCCTATTATGACTTCTAAAATGTTGATTGACACAATAAACAGAAATTGTAGGGTCAGCAATTTCTATCAGTAAAGATAGCAGTTAATCATGAATTATATCCATCATAAACTCAAAAAATTAGTATTCCCTATGACTTCCAGTGTTTTAACTGTTTTTATTACATTAGTGGTGGGGTCTGACATTTTACAAACTAACCAGTGGTAGGAGAAGTTAAAAATAGAGTTAATTAAGAGGAAAGAAGAAGAGATCAGGGAGACAAAGATTTGCAATTTCAAAATAGGGCTGATCCATAGACAGCATAGGGTGCATTGTTTGTTAGGTGGGATAGAAGAAATAAAGTAAAAGAAAAATTAGAGGAATAGTGAAAGAGAGAACAATGAGTCTGGTTTCTGTTGGTTTATCATCTATTTATATATTGATTTTTAAATTAGTGCATTATAGACATACACAACATTGAAATTCACCATGCTTCATTCATAGATGTAAGGAGAGAGTTTGGTTTGTTTCATTCTACTGCTCATCCCTTTGTTTGTCCTCCCAGCCTTCCCTATAACCCCCTCCTGTACTCCACAGATATCTCTGCTATATTTTTTTTGGATTCCCTTTTTCCATTATGTGGTCAAATATTCACATAGGAGGGGAAGCATTCGACCATTGGTCTTCAGAGTGTAGCTTATTTCTCTTAGAATTGTGGTCTCATTTCATCTATTTTCCACCTAGTGCCATCATTTAATTCTTCTTAATGACTAAGTAAACTTCATTATGTATATATACCATGTATTCTTTATCCATTAGTCTTTTGGTGGGTATGTGGGCTGGTTCTGTAATTAGGTTACTATGAATTGTGTTGCTATAAGTACTGATGTACCTGTGTTTCTATAGTATGCGGATTCCAGATATTTGGATATATACCAAGGAATGGGACAACTGGATCATATGGTGGTTCTATTCCAAGTTTTTAAAGGGATATTCATACAGTTTTCCAGAATGGCTGTACTAACTTGTAGTCCTACCAACACTGCATTAGTGTACATTTTCCCACACATTATTCTTTTTAAAAATTCTTTTTAGTTGTACATACAGTAAAGTGTATTTTGACATTTTATACATACATGGACTATATCTTTCTATTCTTATGCTATATATACTGTAGAGTTACACAGGTTGTATATTCATATAAGAATATAGGAAAGTTATGTCTGTTTCATTCTACTGTTTTTCTTATGCCCATACCCACCTTTCCCTTCATACTCCAATGACTAATCCAGTAAACTTTATTCTTTTTTCCCCCAAAATGTTCTCTCTGATGTGTGGATTACTCCAACATTATTTTTGATAATTGATATTTTGAGTGGACTGAGATAAAATCTCCATGTAGTTTTTTTTTGAAACTAATAGCTTTATTAAGGTATAGGGAAAGAGCAAGGACACAATAATAACAGACTTTCTCTTCCTTGTAGTTTTGGTTTGCATTTCCATGATTCCTAGAGAATATATATATATACATATATATATTTTTTTCCCCTCACATTGGTAGGCTTTCTGTTCACATTCTTGTTTCCTTTGTTGTCCAGAAGTTTTGAAATTTGATTTCATTTTACTTATTGACTCTTAGTTTTATTTCTTATGCTTTCGAAGTTTTGTTAAGGAAGATGATGATTTTGTCAATATATTGGTGTGTTAGGCCTTCTACTTAATCTCATCTAAAATTAGTAAAGTTCCCAATGAAGCTACAGAAACAAAATTTCTATCAACATTCTCTATTGATAGACATTTTTATTTGCCAAACTCAGTTGTAGTCATATCCTATGGAGTGATAGTCATATCCTATCACTAACTTTATCATCCCAGATCTGGTCTCTTTATTTGTCAAAGCCAGCTCCCCAGATCCTTCTCTGCCTCAAGGCGTCCCATTCCCATGGGTGAGCCCACTGCCCCTTATCTAAGGCAGTGTACTCTCACTTCAGTAACTCCTCATGCTCTGTCTAGTGTGTGCCTCCTTCAATTATCTGTTCACAAAAAGAACCTTGAACTACAAACCTTGTCATTGCATCCATCTTGTAAGAAAATCTTTCATGATTAGAAGTTGAAAACAACTAGAAATAGAAGAAAGAAAAACAGCTGGATGATATGGTGTATACCTGTGATCCCAGCTATTCAAAGTCCAAGTCAGAAAACACATAAGTTCTAAACACCCTGAACCCCTTGACCAGATTCTGTCTCAACATTTTTAGAAGGATCAGGATTTAGTTCTGTTGTTGGGAGTATGCATGTCTAGCATATGTGAGACCATGAATGCAATTCTTGATACTGAAAAAAAAGAAAAATGCAAACAACAACAAAATAAAGATCACACATGAGAAATTACCTTCTAATACATTAACTAATCAAGAAACAAAATATTTTCTTCCCAAAATGGAAAGAAGACAATTTTACATGATTTCACTTGTTCTTTTTAACATATTAGAAATCCTTGTCAGATCAATCTGCAAGAAGTGCAGGCAGAGGGCATGCCAAATGGAAAGGTAGAAGTATAAAAACCTCTGTTTATCAGTGAGATAAAGTTATATCTGGAAAATCTCAAGATTCCAAGAAAATAATCACCACAATGAATAAATTCAGCAAAGGTGCCAATACAACCCCCCCCACACACACAAACTGTGTTTCTATACACTAATAATAAATATTTATATATATGGAAAGAAAATAAAGAAAACAATTTCATCTGACAAATAAAATAAAATGTAATACTGCACCCAATGTATTACTACCCAATCAAGTAGATCAAACCTGAAGACTTTAAAACAAGCAATGAAACTTAGAATAACAACAAAAAGTGAAAGATATCAAATGATACTGGGCAGGAACACTTAAACTTGTTAACATATCAGCACTATCCAAAGAAATCTACAGATTCTGTTCCATCCCTAAAAAAATTCCTAACTTCTTTTTTTCATGAATACCATTTTTATTTCATGTTTTTATTTACTCATATTCATTTTACATGAAAGTAGAGAATATTTTGATTTATTCATAAAAACATGGGATGGATCTGATTCTAATTAAGATCCCAGTCTTGTTGTACATGATGCAGAAATTATTCATTGCAAAAATTTAAAATTCCATCCTAAAATGATAGGGAATGTGAAAACAACCAACTTCAGAAACATTTTGAACAAGAACAAAATTGGTGGTCTAACCTGTCATAATTTCAAAATTCCATGCTATAAATTTACCAGTCATACAAATACAAAAGATAGAAATGTTGATTAACAAAACGGGGTAAGAAATTCAGAAATTAAAAAAAAAGTAAGTTCTCAAGTGATTTCTGTCAATAGCATTCCATGGAAATACACAGTATTTTCCACAAATACTGTTGAGAAAACTGAATAGATAGCAACACATGAAACAAGGAAGTTGGGCCCTTATCTGACACCATGGACTAAAATTAACTCAACATAAATAGAGGACCTAAATGTAAGATCTGAAATATAAAACTTATAACACAATAGAAAAAGCCCATGAAAAGGGATTTTGACAGAGACTTTTTGAACAGCACATAAAAAGCACAGGCACCAAAAGGAAGAAACAAACTGAACTACATCAACCCCAAAACTTTGATTCATCAATGGACACAGTCATTAGTGAAAAGATGACTCACTAAATGCAAGAAAGCATTTGAAAATTATATTTGTGATTAGAATTTAAGATCTATGATATAAAGAGCCCTTATACCTCAATAAAAAGAAAACAGCAAATCAATATTAAAATGGGCAAAGGACTTGCACAGATATTTCTTCAAAGAAGATATGCAAATGGCTGAGAAGCACATGGGAAGATGTTCAATATCAATACTAAGTGGAGAAATCAAAATCAAAATCAAAATCACAATGAGATCCAGCTTCAAACACATGATGAAACAGAAAGAAACAGAAAACAGAAAAATCCCTGATCGGCTCCCATTCTCCAGTCCAGGAACAAAGAGGCACATCCACCCACCACCACAACTAAAACAGAAAACACCAGTGCTGCTGAGAATGTGATGGAGCCAGAACCCTAGTGGGTTAGAATGAAAAGTAGTGCAGGCTCTATGGGAAACTGATTGGTGGTTCCCCAAATTATCAAAAGGATCATTCAAATGACCCTTCAATTCTACTTCTTTTGAAGAGATATTTATATGCTTGTAATTACTACAGGGTTATTTATTATACTCAAGGGTACATTGAGGAAGAATATTTTTATTTTTAGCTGTGCATTATAGTCATACGAAAGCATGGAATATAGTTTGTTCCAAGTCAGTCTCGAGAACTTGCCCTTTCCCTCCCTTCCTCCCTGACCCAGTTTCCTTTCTTCTTCTATACTGGTCTTCCATCCATGTATTTATAATTTTCTTAACTTGTGCTTTACAGATATACATAAAGAAAAAACTCACTGTGGTCTCTTCATATATGTATATAGGATAGTAAGGTCAATTTCATTCTACAATTTTGCCCTTTTCCTATCCCAAGGAAGAATTTTTTTTTTTACATGTAGCACATGATGAAGTATTATTTGGTCTAAAAAACAAAGAAAATCCTGACCGATAGTAGAGTAGGGATGGACCTTGAGAATACAGACTGTACGATCCTACTTATATGAAGTACAGTACACAGAATAATTAAAATAATACAGAAAGGAGAATGGTGACTACTTAGAGCATGAGGGAAATTGATGATTACTGTCTAACAAATGAGCTTCAATTTTGCAAGATGAGAAAAGTTTTGTGGCTGCATGCTGGTTTCCAAAAATAGAAAAATAAGTGTAATGAACACCACTGATGTGCCTTCCCAAATAGCTGACATGACAAAACTTTGCTGTGAATATTTGAAAATGTATATAAAATTAAACTCATTCTGCTTATTTCCACACAAATAAAAACCAAGTAAATTCTCCACTAGTAGAAACTTATTAAAAGGAAGTTCTCTATGAGTAGAAATGTGAAAGGATCATTCAGGTTGAAAGGATGAATCACTCACTTGGTCATGCTAAGAAAAAAAGAATACAATGAGGGTAGCTCCACAGGAAAATTTAAAATAAGTATCATTGTACAATCAGTTCTTAACTCCTCTCCTAATCTGACTGAGGTGCAGTGGTGTAATAATTATAGAGCTTGTGATGTTGCCAGAGCATGCACACCATGAGGCCAGTCATGTGCACATATGGGCCTAGGACACCACCAAGCTGGCAGGGCTCTGTGGAGATTTGTGCTTAGAGTCTCTGTCTTTGTCTTGGCAGAGGGAAAAATGCAAGGGAGGATGCAACATGTGGACAAACAAACAACTCTCTCAACAATTGTCCTTGGATCTGTGAAACTCCTGGCAGTTTCCTTCCAGAGTCAGTCCAATTGAATCACAATGGCCATACCTTACATCTTGGAGGAAAACTCCCCCCACCACTCCTGAGGAACCATCCCTGATCAGCTCCCATCCACCAGCCCAGGATCCAAGAGGCACATCCACCCACCACCACAACTAATTTAGACAGATGTCAGATAAGAATGAGAACGCAGAAATCACTGTTGGAGCTCCAGATCAACATGAACAAGCATCAGTGCACTTGGGAAAGGCTTGCTATAACCAATGTGTTCCTGCCATCCCTTATGGCCACAGATGCACACATGCCACCCAGCCACAGAGACCTGTGAACACCTCTTGCTGAGGCAGATACATGTAAAGATGCACACTCATTAAAACCCCTTCCACCACAGATATCATTAAAACACCTCACATTTAGAAACAGGTGCATGACCACAACTCACTGCCATCCCAACAAAAACACAGATGCATAAATCACCTTTATCCCTGCTTTCCCCGAATACACACACCACCACTTCCTTTCTAAAAAAATATATACATACCTACAAATACACTTGCCTCTTATCACCCAGGTACTGACGGACATGCAATTATAATGTATACTTTTCCAAATGCAGGCTTATACATTCCTATATACTCTACACTTCCTGAAGGCATGCACATGATATAACCAAACACTGAGTATTCATGCACACAGAAATACAACATACAACCCCCCTACACACACACACACACACACAAAATAAATAAATAAACCCTATTTGTTACCAGAAGTCACATAAACAAAACCCTAAGTACTCTGGAAAATCTCACAGACTTGTTCCTCTCATCAGAAATACAATATACACAAAAATCTCTTTGAACTTCCCCAAGATTGAGTGGAACCAGAAATACCCTGATTACAAAAATGTAACATTCTTAACCCTAAATGACACAGGTACAACCACCCACATACACACATAAACATGAGTCCATATTCCCAGAATAACTTGATACGCAAACACCAACTCCGAAAAACACATAAAGTTTCCCAACCCTCTCCAAATGTACACAACAATGATGTCACCTACAATCTACTCATTGCCATTTCCCAAATACATACATAACACATGTGTGGCCTTAATACACATATTTTACCCTGCACTCTAATGTCACACCCTTCCCTAAACAAAATATAAAATAAAATTAAAAAATCAATATTTTGTGAATATCAAAAAGAATTCACCAAAATACTCCATTCAAACACTCTTCTTAATAATTATTCAAAAGTCCCACCATGTCATAATAACCCATATACACTGTCAGTACCCAATCCTCCTAACTTGTATTCCCATATAAATATAACTTCTATATTATCTCAGTGGAAACGCACACTACCCATACACTGTTTGAGAATGAATATTCAGCCATCACAATTCCTAAATACATTCACAGTCCTAGATTATACAAATCTGGGAACACACGTGTCCATCTGAATCTACAAATCCACAGTACTCCCAAAGACCCAAAGTACATGCAGCCACTCTCTCACTATTAAAGGGCACAGAACTCACTATTAATGTACAAAACTGCTCATTCTTTCTGATATACTCAGTTAACAGCACACAACACTGTGGAGCTCTGAAAATCCTCAATAGCATAAACTTCCTATCTTCCAGATGCCTGACTCTAAACCCACAGTTCCTCATGCCCAAATTAAAACAAATGCACAGCAAAATCCAAACAATTCCAATCAATAACCTTCCTTACAAAGTCTCACACATATTCTAGTCGCCTCCAGGAAACACTTAAAATAGACATGAAGTAGGACTGAAGAGGCTGGATACCACAGGAATTTTCAGAAAGCAGGTTTATTGGCTGTTGCCAACCAGTCCAGAGTGTGGCTCATGCCTGAAACATTCTATGGACAGATAATTTCAAAATATTTTGACTTTTATGTCCCATGGGGGAAAAGGGCTTGAAGATTCACTTGACAAGTGTTTTTCATTCCATTCTCTAGGCCAGACAGAGGTTTCACACGTATTTACCAAAAAAAAAAAAAAAAAAAAAATCTGGCTTTTACAAGAAAGAGGAAGCTACCAACCACAGTAATCTTTGCATACTTGCTGCTGATCTGACAAGAGAAGAAGCTTAATTATGGCAAGGTTCTTTTGGTTGAGAGTATCTGGTGTGCTTCAGATACACATATCTTCAGACCACACATCAATCAGTATCACCCAAAAAGAACTCACACAAACACTCCCTCAGTAACTGAATGGAGCAAACAAATTACTTATTAACATGACAACAATTTGTATTCTCAAATGAAAACATTTACAATCACCTCAATGTTGCAAACATGCACATACACAGAATGCCTCAGAATATAAAGTTCAACAACAAATCTCAGATGTACAGACACTGCTAACTCCTCCTACATACTCACAAAGACACCCCTCCATTTCCAAGAATAACATGATCACCTCAAAGCCCTAAAAAAGAAAATACACAGCAGTCCACTTGAGACATTATCAACAGAATCTATACACATCTATGTGCCACATATACATAATTCCAAACACCCCAACATACCCCATGATTCCATTCTCTCCAAATCTCTGAACACCAAAGATTATGTCCCTAAATTCTGACCTAGACATCATGAACATACACATACATTTTAAATCTGAAAATGCACAGATCCAACACATAATAGTAAGACAACATCCTAACTCCTCTCAAATGCATTCACAATAGTCATGTTCACAATTGTCCACAATGCCAACAACACCTACAGACGCACCACTAAAACCCTAAACACATGTCCTGCCAGAAAGGTACTCAGCCAACAATGACCAAAGAAATCACTCAGAAAATATATACACACGACAACCAAACAGTCCCACACAGGAGAATTTATGGTGTCTTGTTTCATATCCTTTCCATACCTATACACATGAAACACATGAAAGCATAAAGTCCTGGTGCTAGAGGGACAAGTTCTTGTGTTCTCTCTCTGTCTCTCTGTCTCTCTGTCTCTCTGTCTCTGTCTCTCTGTCTCTCTCTCTCTCTCTCTCTCTCACACACACACACACACACACAAACACAAACACACACACACACACACACACACACACACACACACACACAGAACATTACGTACATAATCTGAACACTGACACACCAAGTTCAAGGATATTATCTTGTGGGCCCTGCACACAGAGGTAGAGGGGTGAAGATGCAGATTTCAGTCACATACCTTGTTGTTGAAAATGTAAGAAAATATAAAAGTGCAAAGGAGAGAGCACATTCCCTCCTATAAAAATGAAAGGTACTTGCCAGCCACTCAATAACTGCTCAATATAGAGAAAACTCTTCAAATAATAAGAGAGTACTCTCAGATAATGCTTCTGGAGATGAAGGTACTCTGGGACATTTAAGGGGTTTCTAAAAGAGAGAATCACCCCAAATAGATTCTTTTGAGTATCCACCGTCAGCACAGATGGATGTCTTCTAGCTGGAAAGCCAGACCATTGTGCAATGTGTGTTCCAATGCCAGGGCTGGGCTTGTTCACCTGGGCTCCCCCCTAAGCCACATCAGCTCCAATTTCTGAATGGGGTCTGCAGTGTTCTCACACAAGAGACCTTTGGCATCCTTACATGCCCAAATTCTAACCTGAAGATATTACTGGCATGTTTGTTGGTCAAAAAAGTAGTGAGTAAATTGTCAGCTTTTCTGTGTTACATTCAGACAGAAGAGGTGAATCTGGTTAGAGGAAGGTCTGGGGCCTCTTATATTTTGGACAGCAGCTGTCCTAATCACTTTCCAAACCTGTGACAATATACCTGAGATCACCACATTCAAAGGTGCAGAGATTTATTTTGGCTCATGATTTCAGAGATTAGTGTCCATGGTCACTTGGCCCTCTTACCTCTGGACCTGTAGCAAAGCAGAACATCTGGCCAAGAGTGTATGGCATAGGAAAACTGACCACCTCATGGATGCTAGGAGGCAGAGAGAGACAGAGATCAAAGTGCATTAGGGTCCCACTATCCCATCAGTGGCACATCCTCAATGAGGTAATTTTCATCAAATGGGCCCAACTTTCCACAAGCTTCCAACACTTCCCAATAATGACTTCAGCTGGGAACCAGATGTTTAAGAGGTGAGCCTTTGAGGAACACCAAATGTTAATGCCAGAACATCTATCCCTTGTCCCCAAAAGCTCATGTCTGTCTCACAGCAATAAATAATTAAAAATAAATAAATAAACAAGCATTTGGACTCCAAGAGTCCACAAATATCAACAGTGAATTCTCCTTTTTTTATTTTATTTTATTGGTTGTTCAAAACCTTACAAATCTCTTGACATATCATATTCATACATTAGCATACATTAACTTCAATGCACTTGAAATAGTGCATTCTCAATAGTTTTTGTCCAAAGTCTCTTCTGAGACTCAAGGGAACACAGTGACGCTGAACCCTGAATTAAACAGGGTTTTTTTCTGCCATTCTCTTATTTTAATTCATGAGTATAGCTTTCTTTCCTCCCCACACCCTCAACCCTATCTCAATGACTAACTATAGAGTCAGTTAAAAGCACTAAAGTCAGTTAAAAGGGCCCTTGCACTGGGCACTCCACCTTACTATGTCACAGGAAATGTCCAAATTAAAAGGTATTGGCAGAAGTGTACAGAAGACACTGACTAGGAGGGAAACCAGACACACACACACCTTCAGAATTGCAAGCATATAAAAAATCACATTATCTTAGATTCACAGGTCTGGGATGTGTCAGGGACCCAGATATAACCCACAGAATCCTAACTTCTTTAAATAACAGTTTTTTTAAGAGAGAGAGGGAGAGAGAGAGAGAGAGAGAGAGAGAGAGAGAGAGAGAGAGAGAGAATTTTCTAATATTTATTTATTAGTGTTGGGCAGACACAACATCTTTATTTTTATGTGGTGCTGAGGATCAAACCTAGCACTGCACACATGCCAGGCAAGTGCACTACCACTTGAGCCACATCCCCAGCTCCTTAGTGACATTTTTAAATATATATTTTTAGTTATCTATCAATATTTATTGATTTATATTTGGTTCTAAGAATTGACCCCTGTGCCTCACACATGCCAGGCAAGCTCTCTACCACTGAGCCATGACTCCAGACCCCTCTAAAGGACAGTCTGTCAACACTAGTAAACTGTGCTTGTGTCCACCTGCCCAAGACTGAGAGAACAATTCCACATTACACACTGTATACACTTTCACTCAGCAGTACTAAGCAAGATGAAACCAGGAGCTAGCCATTCATCTCTGAAATGCTGAATTGTTGCCAATGAAGCCTTTTCCTCTCCCACCTCTCTGCCTCTTCAGTTACTGACTTTCATGAGTGGAAGAAAAGCAGCAGAATCAAACTTTTTGTAGCTGCATTGGCTGCAATCCTCATTAATAATCAAAAAAAAAAAAGTTAACACATTTCAAAGATACATCTACGCAGGGAAAACACAACTAATTCCAAAGGAAAGAAGAAGACAGTAGTAAGGAGGAAACTGAAAAAGCACAGCAGGGCACACGTTAAGTTTAGTGCTCCGTTAAGTCTAGTGCTCCAGGTGTGAAACTAGGGCACCTGATGGTGTAACATGGGTGCCCTAGAACTTGAGCATCCTTACCCCTCCAGCTTGGTCTGATGTGGGACCATTCCCTAGAGCTTCTGTGCTCACTGACTTTCACTTACCTGAGCAGGTGTTCATAGGCCTGCCACTGCTAACCTACTGAGCTCTCAACCACAACACTGGCTCCACTCTCATAGTTTGATAAATCACTGTTTCTGGGGTTACTGGGTTGCACTCTGAATGTGATATGCACATCCTGGTCACCAGCATTTCCTCTGAAGTATGAATGCAAACCTTCACAACCCCTCAACTTTTCACTCTGTAAGCCTGATAACCAGCATCACATGGACAATAACAAGGTCAGCTGAGGATGAGGACAGTAGCCAGACCCACCTAGACCATGGCCTCTGTGAGCCCATATGATGTTAGTTACACAGCAAAATGAATCTGGACATAGGATTCTGAGGCTGCCTTTTGCACGCAGGGCACCCTGATAATCTCTCCACAAGTCATTGAGCCTGCTAAGGGTGGTGTCCTTTTCATTCCTGAGATGCATAAAGGTGGCTTCTGTGTAATGGAACTAATCTCTTTACCAACCACACCATCCTTGGCCCCAACATTACAAAGTTTTCTTTTCTGGAAAACCTGCAAGTGTTTTAAATCTTTCTACCCTGGCTTTTGCTCCTGATCCCCTTGGTATATCAGGCTGAAAGCAGCTAAAAATACCCAGACCATATCTCAAATGCTGTACTGCCTTTAATATTCCCTGCTGGATAAATTAGTCTGTGTTCTAGTTGCCTTTTACATCACTGTGACCAAAAAATTCTAACAACAACAACAAGTTTATGTAGCTCATAATTTCAGATCTCACTCCACTGACCACCAACTGCATAGCTCTGGGGCCAAGGTGAGGCAGAACATAGTGAGGGAAGTGTAGGGAGTGGGAAAGCAGCTCAGCATATGGCAATGAAGAAGCAGAGAGAGAACTCTGCTCACCAGGGACAAACTATGATATGAACCCTGGATCCGTTTCCTCCACTTGATCCTCCTCTTTGTCCTCAGCCTGGGCGGGCTTATCTATCTGCCTGTGGGTGACTGGGAAGGCGAGAACAGGCCGATGGTGCAGCTTAACCTTTGTATTAGACTGCCTTGGGCCAGCTCGGGTTGACTCTGTGCCTAAGGCTAATGAGCTGAGCTCAGAGTCAAGGGATCTTAATTCTTTTAAAAGTTGGATCTGTTCCCGTCTATGTTGGAGAGACTTGTGCAAGGGAGCCAGGTTAGGCAAGGTAAGTGGAGAAAAAATATCTGATGGAGCAGTTGGCCCCTGAAGGGCCAGAGCACAAAAGGCAGGAGGGATACAGGAGGGAGGTGGATGTGTAAGTCCTATAGGCTGTGGCAGGGTCCTGAGAGGTGGCGGAGCCTCTGAATGGTAGCGAGTTGCTTCCTTCTCCAAGATAGCCTCCTCCCCAGATGTCAATGTGTCTCTGGAATTTAAAACTGGATAAAGGCGGTTGGTAGCTGTTGGAGCCTTATTCATTAGGGTGGGATTTTGAGTGGGTCCAGAAAGGTTCCCAGGGTCCTGGGGAGACTGAGAATGATCTATGTCTATACTAACTGAAGGGCATGCTGAGGGGGGACGAGAGGGATGAGAGGTCTTTTGCATAGCCTCTTCCCCAATCCTGACAAGTTTTAAGGTACCATTGTCAAAGGGTGAACTTTTAAGAATTTCATTAATTAAGTTCCAGTAAGAAAAGGTGGGAACAGGCACATTTTCTGGGCCAAAGGATTCATAATAATCTTTTAAACAGTCTCCTAGTCTAAGCCATCTTTTACCATCAATGGTCCCTTCAAGGGGAAACCACGGACACAATTCTCCTATGTATGAAAAGAATAATTTTAAGTTCTTTTTCTTGACACGTGCCACTCGTGTCTTGAGGGCCTCCTTGAGGCCTGACAAAAACAAATCATGTGATGAAACTGCTTGTCCCATGGTGGGTCACTCACCGTGCGTCGTCCCCACTCTCCTCCTGGATCTGTCTCTCGGTCTTGTCTGCCAAGGCAATCGCGAGCTCCGCTTGGCCAAGTCTCCCCGGAGGACAGCGTTCCTTGTCAGTCAAAGGCTGGAGCCCCAATCTTTGGGCGCCAAATGTTCTGACCCACAGGACACATCAACGTGGGCGGTGAACCTAGGTGGGGAGGAATGAAGGGACAAGAGACACAGTTCTGATCGAGCTGCAAACTTTTATTTTTCACACAGGGATATTTATATGCTGGGGATGGGGAAGCTCTCTAATCAGCAATTGCTGGATGAGGGTAGTAAAACTGTCAGCTGCAAGATGTCTGATGATCCTGATAACCACAGAATGTTCCAGGGAGATATGTAGCTGCAGGATGTCTCCCAGGGGGCTGTTTCTTGTAAATGTCAGGCTATTCTTTGAAGGAGAATTTCCTTCTATCCCCTGACACCATACCTCCCACAAAAAAGAAAATGAATTGACAGAGAAGAGTTCACACTGATCTTCCTTGAAGTTCCCCACCCCACTTCTCCCACAACATCAAAAAATGGCCTTAATAGTCATTGCAGCCACATTGATGCAGCATCTCCTATGTGCTAGGGACTGCTCTGCATAAAAAACCCCAGGAGACACACAAGTATTTCCATTTAAGAAAGAAACTGAGGCAAAGAGAGATTAATTAACTTACCCATGATCACACAGCTCAAAAGAGGCCCAGAGGGGTTTTAAACCCAGGCCATTTGGTTTTATTCCAGACCCCTCAGACCAAAGATGCAGTAAGTGGGAGGAGAACATCAGACATATGATCCACCTATGGCAGGAGGAGACTTGGGTGAGTGGAGCCTTCTGTGACACAGACAGTGTCCCCCCTTGGGGGCTGCCTCACCTGGTCCTGTGAGGCCCACTCAGCCTGGGGGAGAAGAGAGCCCCCTGCCATCCTGTTGGTTTAAGAGAATGTTCACTTACCTAAGCTGCAACGTCCCCACTGCTCTGGGGAGGCGGGGCCACGTCCTGTCAGAGATCCTTAGAGGTGACCTCATTTTAGGGAAACAAGCCTGTGGCCAATTGTCCAAGATTGATTAAGTCAGGGGCCAGCACAGGCAGCCAGCAGAGGGGACACCATTGTAGAGATGACCCAGAGCAGGGTCCAGGGGCCTGGGGCACGGCCCGGGCATGGCCCAGTGGCTCCCAGCTGACATCCTCCCTGCCCGGGAGATCCTGGAAACTGCCTTCATGGTGATTTTTAGGTGCATGAGTGGGAGGCCCTGCTTGCTCCAGCTTCAGGGTAAGACAGAAAAGATTTCAGGCCTCATCAGACTATGGGCATGCGCAGGATGGTGGCCAGCAGAAGAAGACATCAAGGGCCTCTGTCTCACAGCAGTTTATGCATTGTTTGTTTAGCCCCTACCATGCATCATATGGATGTAGCTGGAAAGTGGATTTTTAGCATGTGTAAAGGACCTGAGGCAGCAGTGGGCTTGGTACATTTGAGGCTGTGTGGGGAGTTGAGGCTGGCCTGAGCCAGGATGTGCCTGGGGATAGCTGCACCAGATGAGGCAGTTTGGGAACTGATTGACTTCTTTCCCTTGTGCTCCACCTGTGGAACAAGCAAGGCACAGAGATGAAGATCTTTCACATGACAGATGAAGAGTCTGAAGGTCAGAGTGGTAAAGGCATTTCCAGGTCCCAAAGGTAATACATGGTGGAGTTGGAATTCTCACCCAGGTCTGCCTCTAGAGCAGTTTATGTGTCCCTTCTAGCTTGACTTTCTGACAAGTCCAGACGCACCCAAACTCAACCTCCTGTATCTGGTTTGGAGAGTCTCAGGTACATGAGTCATATAAGGCCCTGATAAGTCCTTCTTCAAAGGAAGTTTCTAATATTTCTTTAACCCAGCACTTGCAACGTTCATTTGAACATAAGATCCTTATAAATGTGACTAGAATGAAGACATTTCAGAAGTGACCTTGGAAGACACTGGTCTTGGTAACCCACAGAAGTCTCAATTGGTCTTCCTGATCTTGGGGAAGAGAATTCTGGGTATATTTTGGAGACTCAGTAAGATGGTGAAGGGATGGAAAGAGATTCAAAGGACCAAGGGGGGGTATTTCAGAGCGGGAAGGGATCCCTAGGAGGACCCTAAGTGGGACTCTGGAGAGATTTCCTCCCTCGCTTCAGAGAACAGTACCAGGGCCCGTGAGGGTAGGAAAGGGGTTGGAGACTGTACCTGAGGTGGGCCATCTTGGTCAGGAGTGAGCTCCCCACCACCAGCAATGTGCAATTAGAAACTGTTGCATTACACTGCTGAAGGTCACTTCCTCTAGGATTCTGGGCTTCGGGGTAAAGAAAGCCACCCCACCTGGGCCATGCTCAGTCCCCCCTTCTCTCCAGAGTGGGCACAAAGAAGCCAGGCATGGCACATTCATGACATTAGAAAAATCCTTATAAATAAAATAGTTCCTATGAAAGCTGATGAGCTCTCCACAGTCCATCTCCTCTCAACAGGAATAAAGCCAAGCCCGTGACTCCAGTGTCACCTCCCGCCATCGACTAGAGGAAACGCTCATTTTAAGAAGTATAACAAGAAAAGTGAGTGACAGTCTATTGACATTTTAAAAAGTGTGTGAGCAGTGGGGGCATGACTGGCTGGAGAGACCCAGAGACAGGAGGAGAGAGGAGCCACACCAGTCCCTTTCATCTCCGCTCAACCTGGAGGGCTCAGGCTCCTCTGTCACCCAAGGGCTGAAGCTCGGTGTCCCCTTCGCCAAGAAGGAGGTCGAGGTGGGAAGGGGAGGGTGGGGGGCAGGGCCATGAGCCTGGGGTGCCCCGACTCCTAGGTCAGGGTCCCCCCTGGCGGGGCTCTGGTGGCTCTGGGGAACTGTCCTGGGAGGGCAGGCAGGGAATCTGGCCAATGGAGACCAGGGATCAGGTCCCCTCAGCTTTCCAGCCAGGCTGCAGTTCAGGGACACACATGGACCTGCCTCGTGCCGGCACCACTGCCACCTGCCCCCACCGTCACCTGCACCTCTGGAGTGAGCGCAGCCCGGGGTGGGGTGCAGAGGCATGGAACAGATGTCCACGGAGACCATTCTAGGGAGAACCTGGGGCCACCTCTACGCCCTCTCCAAGGTGAGGGGCGAAGGTGCTGGGCCTGGGGACTCCCTGGGCACCGACAGGGACAATGCCCTGGGGATTCGTGGGCTCCAGGACTGAAGCCAGCCTCGGGCCTCCACCGTGTCGGCCTGTCACACTGCGCTCCTAGTGCAGCACGCATACACACATGCATGCATGTGGGCCAGCGCACGCTCACTATCGTGGATGTCACACCCCTGCACCAGCATCACTGCCCAAGCAGAAGGGACTGGCAGGGTCGGTCCACCTGCACATGCGCAGACCATGTGCACCCACCCCATGATGCATGCACCGCCCCCCCCACACCCATTCTGTCTTACTCACGAGCCCACTTACATGCACACAGGGGGACAGACGCTTCTTCTGCCCTGCGTCCCACACTCCCAGCAGGTGCCCGTCCAGCACAGGCCAAACCCACGGGGCATAGCGCACCCAGTCACGGTGGCCTCCCCACCTCCCAGCACCCCACCTCGTGGTGCCCCACTCCCTGATCAGTGTTTGAACAGCTGTCCTGTGTCCCCTGAGTGCTGGGGGAGCAGGCCACGGGCGGCCTCGAGGGAGAATGTCACCCTCTCCAGCCCTTTCTGCGACCAGCCCGCCTTTGTCAACCAGGACAGCGCTCGGGGGGACCCTGCTGTCCTGCCCTCCTAGCTGGCTTCCCCGCCAGGGCCCTGGGCAATGAGTGAGCCTTGGGCATCCCTCCTCACCCTGTTGCCCTTGCCCAGGCCTTATCAGTGGGCGCGGGTAGAGAGGACAGGGTCTGCCACTCGGGGAGGCCTGTTCTAGAAGCATCCACCCGTCCCTCCCCTTCCTCTCCACCCGCCCAGCCCCTCACATCCGCTGGTGGCCCCACCTCTCAGCCTTTGTCCAGGCTGTTCCCTGCCCCCAACTCGCCCCTTAGCAAGGACCCCTAGCCTCCCTCTCCAGGAAGCCCTCTGGGTTCCCTTCCCTCATGGCCTCAAGGCGCCTGCACCTCACCCTTCCCACACCAAGATGTCCATTTCTTGCTCCCTGAACATGACCATGGGATGGGGAAGCGCGGAGTCATGGGGAAGGTGCACAGCTGGGTTTCCATCATCCTGGCACCCCCAGAAGTGGTGGGGGAGCCCTGGCCAAGGGCAAGACCTCTGCAGGAGGAGGGTGGACGGGAGGGAGAGACCCAGGGAGTGCGGTGCCTCTATCCTCGGGCCTCCAGGAGTGAATGAGGTCCCTGGCCTTCATTCAAGAGTAACGGATGCCACCACACACATGAGGAAGTTAGTAAATTCCCTCCCCTCCCCTCCCCAAGGAGAAGGCTGCCAACTTCTAGATGGTAATGGTGTGCGGGATAGTGAAATCAGCATATCCATCAACACACTCCCTGCTCATCATGTACAGGGAAGGGCCAGTGGCTCCAGTTCCACATCATCATCCTCTGGAGGCTTCCTGGGCACCGGCTCCCAAATACCCAGAGGGAGGGACATCCCCCCAGTCCCCTTCTAGGGCGACACCAGGCAGCCCCTGGGAGCTCTGAGGGACCATCATGAAGGGGACTCCTTTCTACACAGACTGCCTTTGCTTTGGAGGACAGTGAGTGGGACCTGTTGGTTGAACTTGGTGTGACAAGGGTGGGCATCCTGGGTCCACCCCCATAGCCGGAGGCCTGCTTAGGAGCCTCCCCAGGGTTCCTCCCACTTTTCAAGTGAGGATGTCCAGACATGGGGAAGTAGGATGTGCTCCTAAAAGCATGTCTGAGGAGGTGAGGCTAAAGTGCAGGGCCCTCTGCTCATAGGAAGGGACAGACAGCACATGGCTTAAGAACTGGGGATTAGACTCAGGGGCACTCAATCATTGAGCCACATTCCTAGCTCTTCTTATATTTTATTTAGAGATAGGGTCTTGCTAAGTTGCTTAGCATCTTGCTAAGTTGCTGAGGCTGGCTTTGAACTTGCAATCATGCTGCCTTAGCCTCCAAAGCTGCTGGGATTGTAGGCCTGAAGGACATAGACTTTTTGTTGGGAAAACCTGGGTTCTATTCCCTGCCCTGCCACTTGCTACCTTGGAGATCCTGGACATGTGGCTTGGCTCTTCTGAGTCTCACTCTACCTTTTTGCAAAATGGGGGTGATATCTGTAGCCCCTCTTTCAAGACTCTATAAAGATTCCCATGGATTGTATGCGGTGAGTATATCCCACATAGCAAGCACTGGACTAATTCATGTCTTTTCATAAACGTATTTCAGATTCAAAAAAACACATTCCTGGTAATCCCAGTGAATCAAGAGGCTGAGGTAGGAGGATCAGTTGCCCTGAGCCCCCAAGGCAACTTTTCCCTCTCTACAATTGTTCTGGTTGGGTCCTTCCATAGTGCAGCAAAAAAGCTGACTAAAACAGAGACTATTTTCAATCAGGTGGCAAGGAAATCTTCCCATTTGGTGGCACAGGATACAGAGGAACAGACTGACCCAAGGTCAGCCAGCAAGGTTCTGGAACATTCCAGAGGTCTGGCCCTCCTCTCTGCACCACGCTGTATCCAGGGTTCACTCACCCTTTCTCCATGGCCTTGTCCTACTTGTGCCCACACCTCTGCAGGGACAGCCCAGCTGGCTAGCCCTTTCTTCTCTCAGGCAGCCGAAGCTGCTGGGAGGATCTGAACTCCAGCCAGCCACGGCGCTCTCGGGTCTGTCCCTGCCCAGTCGTGGGGAGGGGGCTCAGGACCCTCTCCTCAGGGGGGGCATGTTGGGGACCAGGAACTTACAAAGGCAAATAATGTCTGGGTAAACATTGGCTGCTGATAGCTCCAGCTGTGGGGGCCAATGATGTCCCCTTGGTCCAGATGTTGGCCTCACCCACCTCCCTCCTGTGGCAGTACATTTGAAGAGAACCTTGTAGGCCAGCGGAGAGCAACACAGAATGCGGGGTGGGGAGGGGGCTGGCAGGGCCACCCAGCACAATCCATGCAGAGCTAGCCAGCATGGTCCTCTGCCTCCAGGATTGTCCCGACAGCAGGGGTCACTCCTGGGCTGAGAGTGTACCAGGGAAGATGGGGCCACAGCCTCCCCTGTCCAATGTCCCAGATTTCCTGGCTGGGAATGAAAACTGAATCCAGAGGTGGAACCAATGCCAGGACCCTACACTCTCCCAGGGTAGAGTGAGCTCCTTGTCCCTGGAGGTATGTCAGCAGGGTCTGCACCTTCAGAGCTGGCGAGAAGCAGGCTACTCAGGGCATAGGAGAGGGTTGGGACAAGAGCCTTCTTTTGGATTCTTGCCAATTGCCCAACCCCTGATCCTGAAGCTCACAGGGTGCCCAGTCCACCCTCCCCTCCAGCACCAGGAGAGTCTAGAACTTGCTTCTTCAAATCTCCCTTCCCTGAGTGGGTCAACATCTTGATGGGACCCTCCCCCGCCCCCGGTGCACTCCGACACTTTTCCTAATGCATCCTGGCTGGCCTGTTGGGAGCCACAGACGGCACTGTCACATGAGGGGACATAAGGGGGCTCTCACATTTCCCACGCCTGGGCTCCTGGGCCGCCAGCATTCATGATGGCTGTCCGGCTGCAGCAAAATAACCAGGGGGTGACGAACAACTTGTGTAGATTGATACAGCAGGAGTGGGAGCCATTTATTGTAGGACAGGAGGGGTATATACACATTCCACACAGCTTATCTTAATTAACATAAACTAGATACAGCAGTCAACCAATAAGAAATCTCCACAGTTAATGGCTCGCTGGCGCCACCTCACAAACCACTCCCTCTGGCAAAATGCCAGGCGCCATCCTGACTTGTTTACAGAACTTAACATTGGTGACATTCCCTCAGTCTATACTCATCTTTCATGATCTTGACAGCACTGAGGAACAAGTGTTTTGTAGAACTATGGGTTTCCTTGTGTTTTCTCAAGATCAGAGCGAGGCTCTGCAGTTTTGGCAATACCACAGAAATGGTGCTGGCTCCTTCTCAGCTCACCATATTAAGAGGCCCATGTCTTCAACATGTTTGATTACTGGTGGTGATGACCTTGATCAATTAGTTAAGTTGATGTCTTAAAGGGTCTATCCACTATAAAGTTACTATATTTTTCTTTTGAATTAATACATATCTTGGGGAAAATACTTTGATATATATGTGCAACTATTCATAACTTCATAATTTAAGTTACATATATATCTTTTTTAATTTCTTTGTTTAGTTGTAGATAATTGTTATATCTTTATTTATTTTATGTGGTGCTCAGGATTGCACACAGTGCCTTACACATGCAAGGAAATCAGGTAAATGGAGGTTACTTCATGATCTTAGAAAAGTCAATGATTGTATGGAACCCATGGGCCCAGTTCAAATAGGCTTGCCAGTCGTATCGGCACTACCAAAAAATTGGGAAACTATTATCATAGATATTAAAGATTGTTTCTTTTCTATTCCTCTGCATCCTACAGATACAAAGTGCTTTGCATTCTCCGTTCCCTCTCAAAACAATTCACAACCCTCTTTACGATATGAATGGACTGTTTTAACCTCAGGGAATGGCTAACAGCCCCATGTTATGCCAAATTTATGTCCATGCAGCAATGGAGCCTTTTAAAAATAAATTTCCAGATGTTCTGATTTACCATTATATGGATGATATCCTGCTGTGCCACCAAGATAAATTATTATTGACTGCATCGTTGGCTAAACTTCAAAGCATCTTAAAAAACTGGGGTCTACATATAGCCCCAGAAAAGATTCAGGTTGACTCTGTACAGACGTATTTAGGCACTAAATTGTCTTCCCAGGTTGTACGTCCTTTAAAGATTACCCTAAGAGTTGACCATTTGACAACTCTTAATGATTTTCAGAAACTGTTGGGAGACATAAATTGGATTCGGCCTTACTGCAAAATACCTGACATAACAATTAAACCTCTTTATCACATTCTTAAAGGAGATCCAGCTCTTGATTCTCCTAGATCATTGTCACCAGAGGCTAGAGAAGCTCTGTTAAAGGTTACTGAGGCCTTACAGATGGCTCAAGTGGACAAAATAGACTACAGTAAGCCCCTTTTATTCTGTGTTCTACCTGATAAAGCCATCCCTTCTGAAGTATTTTGGCAAACTGGTCCCATCGCCTGGATTTACTTAGCACATTCTCCAGGAAAAGTTATATCTTACTACCCTACCTTAGTAGCTGATGTCATACTAAAAGCTTTAAAATTTTCCTTGTCTGCTTTTGGAAAACAACCTGATGTTATTGTCACCCCATATATTACTGAACAAATAGAAATATTGATTAATACCATTGACAGTTGGGCCATTCTTAGAGTTGCTACCAATGCTTTGTTAGACAATCACTATCCTAAAAATCCATTATTATCTTTCTTCCAAAATCATCCTGTCATTTCCCCCCGTGTCACCCATTCTGTACCTCTTTCTGGGGCTCTAACCGTATGCACAGATGTTTCACATGGAGGCATTGGCACTATTGCAACCATGACAAACACAGAAGCTTTTGTTTTCCCTCTAGGTTCTGCTCCACATATAGAATTATATGCAGTTTTACAAACATTTAAAAAATATGAAAATGACACTTTCAACCTTCTATCTGACAGTTATTATGTAGTCAATGCTGTCCAAAGGCTTGAATGCGCTGGCATTATATCCTCCAAATCCACTATCACCAATATTCTTCAAACTCTCCAAACTGTCATTTGGGCTCGCACTCAACCTTTCTTTATTGGACATATTAGAGCGCATACTAATCTGCCAGGTCCTCTCAATTTTCTCAATCGTAAGGCAGATCTTGCCACTAAAGATGTCATTATTCTGTCTGCTGTTGAACAGGCGCAACATTTTCATTCCAAGTTTCATGTTAACTCCCACACTCTAAAGACAAAATTTCATATTACTAAAGACCAAGCCAGAAATATTGTTGTCAATTGTAAAAATTGTGTTACATTCTTACCACAACGCAACCTAGGTGTTAATCCCCGTGGTGTGCTCCCTAATTGCATCTGGCAAATGGATGTCACTCATTACCCCCCATTTGGTCGAATGGCATATATCCACATGTCCATTGATACTTACTCTAATGTGATTTTTGCCTCCTGCCATACTGGAGAAAAGGCTAATGATGTTATTTCCCATTGCTTACAAGCGTTTGATGCATGGGGCCCCCCTAAAACCTTTAAAACTGATAATGGCCCCGCCTACACCTCTAATAGTTTCAAGCAGTTCCTTGCCTGTTTTAATATCACTCACGTCACTGGCATTCCATATAATCCTCAAGGTCAAGGAATTATTGAATGAGCCCATCAAACCTTAAAGACCATTTTACAAAAACAAATAGGGGGAATAGGGGAGTCCTTCCACTCCCCTAAAGACCTTCTCTCTATTGATTTATTTACCCTAAATTTTTTAAAATTTAGACAAACATGGACACTCGGCTGCCGAACGGCATGCCTCCCCTGATCTTACAAAGCGCCCTCAAGTGATGTGGAAAGATGTTCTAACTGGCAAATGGTTCGGCCCGGATCCAGTTTTAGTGTGGAACCGAGGCGCTGTTTGTGTTTTTCCCCAGGACCAACAATAACCGATCTGGATACCAGAAAGATTGACTCGCAAATATCACCATGATACCTCCCAAGAAGTTAACGCTCCTGATGTTCCTGATGCTCACAAAGATGACTCTGCTTTGGTCTCACCCTCTTCCAATAAGTCCTAATTTAGCTCAACCAAAAAACACATCTCCTTCAAGAACAAGTGGACATATTGGCTGATGTCTTAGACTTCAGCTACATTCACTCCTACCCAGGATCTTGTGTCACTAGCTCCAAATTTGTAAACCTTTCCCAAACTGCCAATCTTTCCAAAGAGTAATCCACATACCTTTATAAAACTTGGTCTACACAGTTAAAAGATCTTACCCAACAACTTCGGTTAAAAAATTGTTAACGTTAATAATACTCGAGTCCAAGTGCTTTCTGCTGGTTAAATGTGGGATTTTTTCATCTGGACAATCCTGGTTTGGCTTTATCACCATGGGAAGATTTATATGCTCAGGAGTTCTAGGCATTCTTCGCTGCTTATGCCACTTACATCAACAAAGCCAATGCCATCGCCGGGCCATGGTGCAGGCCCTTATGGCCCTTGAGGCTGGCACTTCCCCACAGGTTTGGCTACTGATGCTGGATGGGTAGCCAGAGATGGGTAAGACTGGTGGGCTCGCTTGTCAACCTAAGACAGGGCAACAGACCAACGCAACATGGCTGCCTGTTGTACCAACGACGGGTAAGGCTTGCGAGCACCACTGGCAACCTAAGACAGGCACCATCCCGTAGCTCCTGTTTTTTCTTTTAAAAGAAAGAAGGGGGAGCTGTTGGGGACAGTTTCTGTGGCCTAGGGTTGTCCCCTGCCCAAGGAAAGATGGAGCTTGGTTTTGGGCCAAATCAGCCGCTTTGGCGTAAACAAGTTTGTGCCTATACCAGGAAGTCCACCCCATTGGCCGGTAAAAACCACAAGAGCTCGGGCTCAGTAAATGCTTCCTGTCTTGCCTATTATGTGTCCACAAAGTTGAGATGTGACCTCCTCTGTGATTGGCTCCTAAGTCCTATATATACTACTTTCTTTCTTGGAACGGGGTTCCTCTTGTTGTGTCTTCAATAAAGCCTGTTACATTTCTGTCATGTGGTCGTCATTCTTTTGTTCGATTCTGCTGGCCGGAATCAACATTTTTTAATTTCTTTGTTTAGTTGTAGATAATTGTTGTACCTTTATTTATTTTATGTGGTGCTGAGGATTGCACACAGTGCCTTACACATGCAAGGAAAGTGCTTATCACTGAGCCACCACTCCAGTCTGACACAAGTATATCTTTATCATACAATATAGTAATTTGACACATATATTGATAATAATGGTGTAATTATCATTTTGCCTCCTCAAATACTTATCATTTCTCATTTTGTTTATCACATTTACTTTCTTCTAAGTAATTTTGAATCATATCATATATTGTTGTATATATAGAATAGAACACAAAAACTAGTTAATCCTACCGGTGTTTGTGCCCATTTTAAAATTTGCCTACAACTAAAGATTCCAAATGTTCAGCACATTTTTTTAAATATTCATAAAATGTCAAATTATTTAAACATAATGAAAATGATGCCTGTAATCCCAGAAGCTTGGGAGGCTGAGGCAGGAGGATCATAATTCAAATCCAGCCTCAGCCACTCAGAAATGTTAAGAAAATTAGGCAGATTCTGTCTCAAAATAAAAAAGATAAAAGGGCTAGGGATGTGGCTCAGTGATTAAGTGCCCCTGGGTTTCATTGCAGGTGCAAAGAAAATAAATAAATAGAATAAATAAAATAAGTAAACTGCTTTTTCACAGAAAAACATGGATGAATCAAAACACTCTTTTAAACAAAAACGTAGACATCAAAGTGTATATTATGAGAGACTGGGATTATGCCTCAGTGGTAGAGTGATCAACTAGCACATGTGAGGCACTGGGTTAAAACCTCAGTGTCACATGTAAATTAAATAAAGATATTGTGTTCACCTACATCTAGAAAATAAACATTTAGAAAATAAATATTTTTAAAAGTGTATATCATGATTTTTTTTCAGTTAAAATGTTTCATTTGATCAAAATCAAAGCAAAGTTGCATATGGTCAATGCAGTTGAAAATTGTACTAGATTTTTTTTTTCATTAGTGAATATGACTCTCATGGTGAGGGTGTTGAATCCTGCAGAAGAGGAACAGTTACTGGTTTGGTTAGGTCCCAGATAAATTATGGGATGATCCCCTGGTTTATGTTGTAGCTAGTGGATCCATGGTTACTTTGCAGAATCCTGTGGTGAATAGATGCCTTGGAGGACCTAAAATTCTCTGTGGAGATTGAATTTAGGCTAAAATATTACAAGCTTAGTGAGTTTAAACTGAATTTATTTTCTCCCAATAATCTGAGGCAACAACTCAGTTGTTACAACCTCCATAGAAGATGTAGGTAGGCCTACCTAATATCAATTTATTGGTATTTTTTTCTCATTCAGCATAGCTCCATCAGTTGACTTGTAGGTATGATGTGAAAAGCAGCGTGAAGAAAAGTAAAACTTCTGCATAGATTAAAAGAAAAAAAAGGTACTCATGGACAAGCTGAATCCTGCTTAAAATACTATGAAGGAACTGTCATTCTTAGAAAATGGCAGGATACACAAAGTTCTTTTCATTATCTCCACCCTAATAAATGCTTAAAGAAAAGCAAAGATCACCCAGTCATTTCTAATGGAAGAATAACCTTATCTGGTACAAAGACTAAGTGAGTAAATATCCAAATATCGAAGATGTGGTGATGGAAATGCTAAACATACTGACATTCATTAGAGGTCAGGAGAGTCACATTACAAGGATTTTTTTTGATCCTTCAAAAAAAGAAAAATGCTATGTACTCATGTTTATGTGGGCTCTTTCTCGTCCAGCAAGGGGTTTCTCGGAAAATTGTAGAAGAGACTGTGTCTGTGAAGTCACTAATCAAGACCTCTGGACATCAAGCAGGAAGCAGGTCTCATTTTATTGTGAAGTTACCATGTATATATACTCAGGCAGTAGCTTAGCAGATTACAGGCAGCCACCAATGCAATTTCTGCAGTGACCAATCAAGGAGTGAGCAATGGAGCAAGAGCAGGGAATTCAACACATAGCCTCATGCCCAGGGCTGTGCCTAAGGGGTAAGTATTTTGCTGTTCACACAACCTAGCATGGGATAGTGTGTTGCCACTCAGGCACTCTTAATGTATGCCATGAAGGCAGTATTCCATGAACTTGACTCTAAGATATCATTGTGGCCTCGCCTCTCTAAGATTTCTTGAGGTTCAAGGTTGTGCCATACTTCTGGTCTTTTTCAGATGAGATCATTGTGGTCAGGTGATGCAGGGGTGCATCAACCTCATGACAGGAGTTTTGCTACCTTTACATGGGGACACAGCACCAAGTCTGCTTATAAATAATTGATGCTTGAAGTCTCCTTGGACTTGCATTCTTTAACAGAGAGCATTAAGTTATCACTTTCTGGCAGTAAAATCTCATCTATCGGCAATAAGATAAATATGGTGTATTAAAGATTAAACACTTTCATTCAAAATTAAATTTAATCAAACTATGTTAAAGATAGCATTTTGTAATTATTAGTTTTATTAGATGTATTATTTGGTAATTTATGGTATATATTCCCCCCTGTGACAGAACAGCTAGTTCAATGAACTTTTGGGCCTTCTTTGCCTCAGGAGAATCCAAGTTGGGTGTAGCTCTGACTTGAGAGCATGTCAGCAGGAGGAAATTTCCTGTCTGTTCTTGAAGTCTGTGAAGGGTCTTTGCCACAGCTTCAGTAGAATTTTATGTTATAATCGAGCTAAAAAGTGCTCACATTCTGTACTGTTCCCAAGTGGGTTGTTCTTTACTTCCTCAAAAAATATTTCAGAAAATATTCTTTTAAAAAACTGTTTATCATTGAGGGGTTTATTGGGCAGAAGCCATATGGAGACGTGATAATTTTTAAAAATTCAAGGTCTTTTTTAGAGAAAAATCCCCACATAAATGTAGAGGGCTTTATGCTATTGTTATTGTTGTTCGTGGTGGTTTGTATCTTATTTCAGCAGCATCCCCAGCTTATAACTAAGTGAGTTTGAGTCATGTTCTACTAGGACCTGTTATAAAAACACCCCAATGTCCAAGATGTTGGAGTCTGCTGGAGCAGTGGATTTCTAAGTGTGGTACCAATGCCAGCAGCTTTATACTCCTAGGATGGCTATGAATTCCCATGCACAAGAATTATCTGGAGTGGCGGGGGTAGTGGTTTCTTGATTGGCTAGTTTCCTCATTAGCCTAGAAGGTAGGAGGGATTCTGACAAAGGACACCATAGGAGTCACTGGGCTTTACCAGAATGGGAGGGGGCCTTCCAGGGAGGTGCTTGAAATCCTGTGATTGGAAGAGGCCAGGTAAAACCTGGTGGATGCTCTAGAACAGAATTCATAAATGTAGCTCCTGATAGCTGTATCCACACCACTCTATTTTATTTATTTATTTATCTATTTATTTATTTATTTATTTATTTTTTTATTTTTTTATTCTTTTTAAAAAAATTTATATTTGAACACAGTTAGCAAGGTATTTGTTGAAAGGTACTAGGTTTGAACTCTCAATAGGTCATATTATCCATAATATTTGCTCCTGGTGATTTATAGAACATCATCATTCAATAATTTTTGCGATTATGGAAATGTTCCGTGTCTATCCTGCCTAATTCAGTAGCTTCAAGCACATGATATTTTGGCATATAGATCCTGTGACAAAAAAGCTGAGTTTGTCAATTTGATGGATTACATGGCCAATGGCCACAACATTGGGGAGCACCATTCTAGGACACCAAGGCAGAAAATGGAAGCATTTCCTCTAAAAACTGGAAAAAGACAGGGATGCCCATTTCTACCACTTCTATTTACCATAATTCTTGAAACACTGGCCAGACCAATTAGACAAATAAAATTAATTAAAGGGATATGGATAAGTAAGGAAGAACTCAAATTAGCACTATTTGCTGACAATATAATTCTATACCTAAAAGACTCAACACATTCCATCAGAAAACTGCTTGAACTAGTAAATGAATTCAGTAAAGTAGCAGGATACAAAATCCACACCCATAAATCAAAGGCATTTCTGAATATCAATAAAAAATCCTCTGCAAAGGAAATGAGAAAAACTACTAACTTTGAATAGTATAAAAATTATAAAATCATTGGGAATCAACCTAATAATAGCTGATAGATCTCTACAATGAAATCTACAGAACCCTATGAACAAAAGATCAAAGATGACATGAGAATATGGAAAGATCTATTTTTTTTTCTTGAATAGGCAGAATTAATATTGTCAAAATGACCACACTACCAAAAGCACTATACAGATTTAATGTAATTTCAATCAAAATCCCAATGACATTCCTCAGAGAAATAGAAAAAGCAGTCATGAAATTTATCTGACAAAATAAGAGACCCAGGATAGCTAAAGCAATTTTTAGCAAGAAGAGTGAATTAGGTGGCATCACTATACTAGACCTTAAACTATGCTACAGATCAATAATAACAAAAAACAGTATGGTATTGGCAACAAAATAGACTTGTAGACTAATGGTATAGAATAGATAACACAGAGACCAATGCCCATAATTAGAGCTCTCTTATATTTGACAAAAAGCATATAAAATGTACATTGGGGAAAATGATATCCTCTTCAAAAAATAATGATGGGAAAATTGGAAATTTATATACAATAAAATAAAATTAAACCCCTATCTCTCACCATGCAAAAAACTCAACCCAAATTGAATCAAGGACCTAAAAATTGAACCAGAGACACTGTGTATATTAAAAGAAAAATAGCCCAAATCTATCTGGTTAGTGCCTGACTTTCTTAATAAGACCTCAGAGCACTATGATTTATGTTAAGCAACAATCAATACTATGGATCTAAATTAAAAAGGTTCTTTTCATCAAAAGAAACAATTGGTTAAGTAAATAGGGAGCCTACTAATTGGGAACAAATTCTTACCACATGCACATCAGATATAGAACTAATTTATAGAATATATAAAGAACTCAAAAATCTGCAAACCAAAACAACAAACAACCCAATCAATATATGAGACAAATAACTTAACAGACAATTCTCAGAAGATGATATCCAATCAATTGATACACATATAAAAAATTGCTCAACATGTCTAACAATTTGATAAATGCAAATCAAAACTACTCTGATTTCATCTTACTCCAGTCATTTAAGAATAAAAACAACAATAATTGTTGGTGAGGGCGTGGTAAAAGGCACACACATACAATGCTGGTGGGACTTCAAATTGGTGCAGCCAATCTGGAAAGCAGTATGGAGATTCCTTGAAAAAAAAAGTGGAATGGAACCATTTGACAGAGCAATCCCACTCCTTGTTCTTACACAAAAGACTTAAAAACAGCATACTACAGGGACACTGTCACATCAATATTTATAGCAGCACATTTGACAATAGCTAAACTGTGTAGCCATAATAGATGCCCTTCAGTAGATAAATGGAAAAAAATGTGGTATATGTACACAATGGAATATTACTCGCCATTAAAGGGAATAAAATTATGACTTTTGCAGAAAAAAATGATGGAGCTGAAGAATATAATGCTAAGTAAAATTTACAAATCACCCCAAAACAAACACCAAATGATTTCTCTGTAAGGATGCTAATTCATAGCATTATGTGGGAGGGAACAGAATGGAAAGATTACATTAACTTCAGATAAGGAAAAGGATAAAAGGGGTGAGAGGGGAAGGAAGGGGGCATGGAGGTAAAAAGGACAGTGGAATGTAATTGTTATCATTACCCTAAGTACATGTATGAAGCCACACAAGATATAAATCTACTTTGTGTACAACCAGAAATATGAAAAATTGTGCTCAATACATGTAATAAATGAAGGAAGTTGAGTTGATATTCTACTTTTGCTAAAATTTAGAAGATGCAGAACATGAAGTGGATAATGATAGGTGCTTAGTCCATGTTGACTGGGTGGCAGATGAGGTAATGGGTTTGTTTTGCTTTAGAGTTCAGCTTATTGCAATAAGAATGTATGCATGCTGAGAGGCTGGCACTGTATCATTCTGAGAATATGTATTTTGCTAGTTTGAAAAAAGGGGGAAAAAGAGATTATATAGAGCATAAGGCAAGCATAAATACATGTAACATGAATTGTAATGCATTATGTTGTCATATTTTAAAAAAACTTTTTAAAATGAATACATAAAAAATAATAACATAAATATTAGGTTATTAAGTGGTGTCATAAATTAAGCAATCCCCAACATCTTATTCATACATAAAGGTATACTGAAAAATTTAATAATTCATTTTAAAAGAAAATTAAAACACTACCTTCAAAGATAATAACATTTGACAGAAGTAGATTTTGGTGGTTGACCTTTTGTTTTGCATTGATAATATGACTGACTTTGAACATTCAAGTGTTGTATGGTGATAGCACTGAGCCTTTACAGGTACTTTCTGTTTGTTAAAAAGTTATTAATAGTGAGTGGGGGATAGGTAGAAACTATGGTGTTTGCAGTGAACTGGCCTTGGTGGATGGCACCCCTACTATCTCAGGGCAGACTGTAATTAAAGAATGATGGAAGATTCATAAAGGGAGGTGTGATTAGTGTAGGAATATGCACTGGCATTTATACCATAGAAGGTGTAGTATTGGTTTGCAGGTGGAGTCAAGAGAGAGCCAGTTAACTAAGGGCAATATGGAAAAGTACAGGTACCGAGGCTAGCAATTTTTAGGTGGCTTGGTCTTCTACAGAAAAGCCTCCACTCCACACAGGAACATAGGCCAATCCCCTTTGCCTAGTTCCCTACACAGAGGTCTGGTGTGTTTCCTGCTCTGAGAAACCTCACACATATACTTGCCTTGTGCTATATATAGCCTCTTTTTTCCCATTTCTGCAAACTAGCAAAGCACATATTCTCAGAGTGATACTAAGCCAGTCTCTCAGCACCCACACATACTTATTGCAATAAGCTGAACTCTATAGCAAACTCTACCCATTACCTCATCTGCCATCTAGTCAACATGGACCCAAGCACCTCTCATTATCCCCTTTATTTTCTGCATCTTCTAAATTATAACAAAGTGGGAAATCAACTCAACTTCACAATGGCAAACAGAAATTTGATGGTTCTCCTATAGCACATCCCTAAAAACACAGGGTGTAGAGACTCTTTTCATTCTTCCTCCTGTCAAATCCAAAGAGCATTATATTATCTCTATACCCTCATCCCCTCCAAATAAAACCAAGGCCTACAAATCTCAAGACATAGAGGACACTAAATATGCTTTCTGTCAAAAATAATAAGGAAGGAAATGAATAAATAAATTAGAAAAACCAGTATGACATGCTACCAGTTTATTGCTCACCACAGTTGCTTTCAAGAGAAAACATTCTAAGGTTTTGAAGTAATGGTGAAGATTGTGTTTGTAGCTCTGCAGAGAGCACAGGTCCATAACTGAGAAGCTCAGTGTGGCCATTGGTTTCTCATAAACACAAGGTCTGGAGTGTCCAATATATTTTAACAGAGTTTTTATCTTTTTTTTTTTTTAGTTAAATCTAATGTGGATTGCTTTGCAACATAAGAAAATGTTAAAGGGTAACTCTTACATTTGTAATGTAGTAGTTGTCAACTAAGTGAAAGTTTGTTTTAATAGCTAAAATGTTCTAATAGCTTCATTTAGGTACACTTAAAATTATGCATACACATTTATCCTACATATGAGTATGTTTTGATATAAGTATACCCCATGGATCAATTTCCACATTCTCAGGAATACTTCTTCTTCTGCTGTCCTTGTACATTAAATTCATATCATCAAGAACTTAGATAAATCAAACTACTCGATACCATATTTGGTGTCTAACTTATTTCATTTAGTGTAATTATTTTGAAACTTACCCATGTTCTGAGTGTTTCATTAGTGTCATTAAGTCCTCACTTGTTAGAATTCAATATTTTTTATCCAAATGCTTCAAATGAGAATATTCAAAGAGATTTAGATATAATAACTTTATTTTAAGAGTCAGAGAGACAGAAATATCTTGTGGATGGCATTGTAATTTTCAAAAATTTATAATTTGCCGATAGTTTTTATACATGGTGTGAAGGTAATTTCATAAAATAATTTAATGCACCTGTGTTTTGACTGTGACCCCGTCACATAGGTCTGTTGTAGAATTTTCCACATGCAGAATCATGTCACCTCTCATACCTCTCATAATAATTCAAATTTCTGAGAATTTTTTATTTTTAGATTTGCAATGCTTATCTTTTAGAACAAGGTTTATCATTTAACTTTCATTAGCATTTGGATCATTTCCAATTGATGTCTGCTCTGTAATTTACAAGTTGCTCTGCATGAAATAATGATCTAATATTTCAGTTATAAAATTTTTGTGAAATATTTCAGTCTTAATTTATGTTTTCATTTAAATTTTAAAGTATATGTTCAGATGTTTTACTTAAAATGCTCCAAGATGTAATTCATGAGCTCTTTACCCTGGCCTAATATCTATGTTTATATCTAACCCTTGTTTGATGTTGTAAATCTTGACATGTTCTCCTGATAATGTTCTAGGTCTATATTGAAAATGATGTCTGGGTGCAGTGACCATCACCCAGTGCTTTAATTAATTCTGCTGTGAAAAATTGTCTGTGGGAAATCCACCTGAAATTGCCAATTCATTTATTTTTTTTTTTCATTTAAAGGCTTGTCTGAAAAACAACAACACAAAAACTAACAAACAAACAAACAAAAACTCTTGCAATCATAGTTGCTCATACTTAATATGTTAAAATGTGAATGAAATAATGTATTTTAACTTGGTAAATGTATTAAAATTTTAAAACAATAAAATTAATTATTATTATTTAACTATCAATAAAATTAATTACTATGCTCTAATAATAATATTAGAGCATATCAAATCAAAATTCCTAATAAAAGTTAATAATAATTTTTAATTTTATGGATTTGTTTAAAATGTGACTATTAGTTTTGAATGCTCAGTCCCCTACAGTAAAACAATTATAACTTCTACAGTAAAAATTCACAAGTCACAGATATCTGAATGCTGATATCATTGTACGGTTTTGAAATGGGGATTGCCATGATACATTCATCATTCTTTGTGACATAATCGCTGTCTCATGTCATTACATGATTAAAAGTCTAACAAAAAGAGATTTAAAAAAGTTGAGACATGTCCAGATTATTGGTTAGAAATGAGAAAACTTGGTACCTAAAATAAATAAATAAATAAATTATCTTCAGTGAATCATTAAAATGTCTGAATTTCATGACAGTTCTTATCCTTCTGTTCAGAGAGTAGTAACCCTAATTTTTTAACAGATAAATCTTGTTTCTTACAGGACCAAATACAGCTCACCCATGACATATGATTATAAAGTGTTTCTTCCATTCAATTTGTCACTAACATGTTATAATTTATGAAGTGTCAAAAAGAGGTATATAATATCAAGACATATATGTGTGCATATCTATGAGGCTTGCATGGAGGATATCCCTGTTCATTTTAAATTTTTTTTGCAGTTTTTTTTATCTAGGAAAAGTTTAGTTAAGAAACATCCAAGTGATAGCACAAGCAGCTCAATAGAAAGTGTCTAGTCTGCTGAGAAGTCTTGATCTAGTTTTGAGAGACATTTGCAAGTTTCATAACTTTAATATAAAACCTGTTTTTAGATATCTGGTTGCTTGTGTGTGGCATCTGAAAATGGAATGTATGTATTAACTAAATGATTTTTAAAAATATAAATATATTTTGTTGTTTTCATTTGCATGATAGTTAGTTTATCATTTGGATAATTTATGGATTGAACACAGGGACACTTTACCACCGGGTCACATCCCCAAAATTTTATTTATTTATTATTTCTTCCTGAATGTATTTATTCATGCATCAGGCAATTTATCTTACCTGTTACTTTGTACCATTTATTATTTTGAGTTCAAATACAAATAAATAATAGGACCAAAAATAAAACAGCATTCTTTCTATAAATTAATTATGTTCTCTACCATATGATTCTAGTTAGAAGATGTGACTTTAATCCACATCTTACCCTTTTTGTACATCTGAAAAAAGTACTATCTAGTCACTATGCACCCAAATAATCATTTACATTAGGATTCAATGAAAAATTATATTTTATAAGCACTTTTACAGAGGAGTATTCATCACCCTTCTTTGATTCATTCTCATGCTTTATAGGTATTACTGTCAAAGGTTTCCTTTCCATGAGGTTGTTTAGATACTTGTGAGGCATCAATTTCATCGGTGTCTCTTACCCCTATAAAATCATGTGCCAGATTTAGCTGGAAAGTTCTCAAAAATCAATTCCTCAAAGTAAAAATGTATTTTTATTCTATTGTTTCTCTCATTATTTTTTTCTTATCTTTCTTGGAAGATGCTTACTTTTCTCCATAAGATAGTGCTGGTGCTACCTTAATTCACAATTTATTATTTATCCAAAGAAAATTGTCAGTATGTTTTAACTTTTTTTATAGATTTTTTTTCTTCACATTTTATACCATTTATAGATACCTGTTGAACACTTTTCAAGTTCTTCATGAGCATGAACACCAAGGAGTCAAAATGAGAAACTGTGTATTAAGGACTATCTAATTAAAGATTTTGGATCTGCCAACAATGGTGTCAAAATGTGAAAAGGAGAATATCTAAAACTACTGAGTCCAGCAATGAACAGCATGAGAGGATAGCAGGCATGTGATGTCAAAGAAAAAAGCAGGTAAGAATCTTGTGAAACTAACAAGGAAGGAGAGGCAGAAGGATCATAATTTGAAACTCAGCCTCAGCAAAAGGGAGGTGCTAAGCAACTCACTGAAAGCCTATATCTAAATAAAATGCAAATGAAGGCTGGCAATGTTGCTCATGAGTTCAGTGCCCTTGAGTTCAATACAATAGAATAATAATAATAACAACAACAACAATTATATAATATTCAAAATAAACTAATCTCCGGTAATGGCCATTAATGTGTCAGTGGTGTCAAATTCTTGATCTTTGATAGACAAATAAAATTTCAAGCATGCTTTGGTAAATCTGAGATAAAACAGTCATACAAAAATTATATCAGTTCTTGTATAGTATGTGTATAAAAATGCCTCACTAAAAGACAGGCATACACTCTAAGAAATGCACTCAAAATGACTTTGCCATTGTTGCAAATATCATACTGTATACTGACATTTAGATTGTATACTACTACAATCTTAGGCTATATATTGTAGTTGTTTTTGTATATAAATTCCATCACTGACTAAAAGATCACTATGCAACACATTATTGTATGGTATAAACTTAGAGAGATCAGTGTACCAAAAAGAGAGTTTTAATTTTTTTTTAGTTGTTAGTGGACACAATATCATTTATTATTATTATTATTTTATTTTAATGTGGTGCTGAGGATCAAACCCAATGCCTCTCATGTACTAAGTGAGCACCCTACTATTGAGCCATAATCCCATCCCTAAAACAGAATCTTAAAAAAAAAAAAACCTTTACAATTAGACAATGAAAAATGAAAGTTTCCACTGCTGAGGAGTAGAAAATTGCCATCCTTTCTAAATAAAGTTTCATATCTATGGGGTATCTGTGTCACACACACACACACACACACACACACACACACACACACACAAAGTGATTTTAATCTTGCTTAGTGCAACATAATAAGTCTTTCAAAGATAGTCAATATGTAACTATAAAACATTCAATAGTTACTATAAGAAAAAGTAAGTTTTATTGTGAATGTGTTGGCACTGCTCATAATATCAACTGCTTAAGAAGTTATGACAAGACCAATCCCCCAGAAACAAATGCTGAATGTTTTCTTTAATACAAGGAGACTGATTCATAGTGGTGTAGGGAGGGACATGAGAGGGATAGACAAACTTTAGATAGGGTAGCAGGGTAGGGGAGGAGAGAGGTGGCAGAGGGTTTGCAATTATGGTGAAAACCATTATCTAAAGTACATTTATGAAGACACAAATTGATGTGAATATATTTTGTATACAGCAAGAGACATAAAGAATGTGCCCTACATGTGTAATAAAAATTATAATGCATTCCACTGCCTCATATAAATAATAATAATAATAATAATAATAATAAAAGAAATTTCACAGAGATGATTAACAACTTATTGAGACTCTGTCTCATATAATATTAAGACTATAGTCTAGTTTTGAATGAAAATGCACCCTTGATTTCAGTCATAAGAAGCACACAGCAATGGGAAACTTATTTCTTTTCAAAGTTGCACAAAGCAAAATGTTAAACAAATTAATAAATTGGGCATTAAAATAATCAATAAATGAAGTTATACCATTAAATGGTACAAAGTAACAGGTAAGATAAATTGCCTGATGCATGAATAAATACATTCAGGAAGAAAAAGACAAGGACATCAAGAGAAGAACAGTCAAGTAACTTGAATATTCTCTTTATACAGGTGATATCTAAGGGTTCAGTACTCATAAAAAATAAAATATAACCAAATACATAAAATTAAACTGTATTCATGAAGATGTGGAGTGAAAAGTTCTCATGAACTACAGATTAATTATAAGTGGCTATCTTTTTGTAAAAAAATGTGTGCCTATTGAAGGACATGACACTTCCCCACCAGTAACATTAACTTATAAATATGACTGCTCTTAAAAACCATAATAATATATAAAAGAAGAGCTGCATGGTCCATACAGTTGAAATCTGTAAGGTGAAAGAAAATATAATGTGCACATAAGAAATGTAAAAATAATAAAATGTGAGTAAAGTGGTTTCTACTGTCAAGACACATTTTTTGCCACACTACATTCAGCCTAACAAACAGTAAAAAACACCACATCTGTATTATATAAAGGTAACATTTGGATACTACTTCACACATTGCATATACATTTTAAAGGGAAATATGTAGAATTTACTGGTAAATAAAATTTGAATTAGGACATTAAAAAAAACAATTACACACATGTGTTTAGATACTACACATCATTACAAAGAAAACAATTTTCCTTGAAGGAAATCTGTAACATTTTCATCAATATTTTAGCATGTAGGACTGGGGTTATGGTAGAGTGCTTACCTAGCACATGTGAGGCACTGGGTTCAATCATCAGCATCACCTAAAAGTAAATAAATAAAATAAAGTTATTATGATTACAACTAAGAAAGAAAACATTAACAAAGAAATTTCAGCATGCTTCTCTATTAAAAGAGACTAAAGAAAAAAAATTACATGGAATGAAAAGTATATATGAAATACCTTCAAAACCTATGCTTCAGAGAATCAAATGAACTATTAGTATCATTAAGAGACACTGATGTATATAATAAATGTATAATACAATACTGAAATCCAAGGAGTCATAGTATGAACCAAACACAAAGATGCATCCATATGCATGTAATTTTTTGTATTTTTAAGATAAATAAAATGGACTAAGCCTATTCGTATCAAAAATAAGGCTAGAAGTAAATGGATAAAACAATACAATCTAAAGTTAGATGGGTCACATTTTCCTGAGCGTTTGTTTGCAGAATATGTAAGGTACTGGGTTCAAAATCATCACAAAGCTCAGATATTAAGGAGAGATCAAGTTAGAAGTTGTTTTAGTTGCCTTTTTCAACAATGTGACTAACAAATTGACCAGAGAAATTGTAGAGGAATAAAAGTTTATTTGCAGCCTTAGGGTTTCAAAAGTCTTAGCCTATAGAATACTGCTCCATTTCTCAGGGCTCAAGGTGAGGCAGAACATTATGGCAAAAGGGTGTGGTAGAGGGAATCAACTGACATAGTGATAACAGTAAAGAGACAGATTCATTTTGGGGAGAATATACAAATTTAGATTCCAAAGCTCTATCCCCAATTCTCACTTTTTTCAGCCACACACTATCAATTCAGTTACCACATAGTTAATTCATTCAGGAATTAATTCACTGATGACTTTAAAGATATGACCCAATCATTTCTCCTCCAAACCTTCCTGCATTGTCTCACACATGAGCTTTTGGGGAACACGTCACAGCTGGACCATAACAGAAATATAGCAAAATAGAAGGCTTTTAACCCACCCTTTCTTTACTGATATATTAATACACATTTACTCATGTTATGTATGTTACTTTGACAAAGTCATAAATAAGTTCTGAGATTTACATACATTGGACAAGTGAAAGAATATCTACAATCAAATGAGTAGAAAAAGCTAGGGTACACGTGGGCATTTGAGTTGTTTACTGAAGTGCCACATATTTGAGAAATATTCCTACAAGTTTGAAGGCACCTTAAATAAGGGGAGATTGAGATAATATATAAACTGACTTTAAGATTTTCTGTAATTTTTATCTTAACTTATCCACTGGTTAAAGAAGGAGTGAAATGTAAGTGTGAAAATTACAAAGTGGTTTTCTTCTATGACCAAGTAAGTCTTTTGATTTGTTTCACAACCTGAAGTCAGGGCAGAAAAATTACATCTCAAAGGTGTCAGTTTGTCCCAAAAAGAGATTTACCAGTGGTTTTACTAACTTCTCTTGTTGGAAGAATTACTTCACTTTTGATTCAATAAAGGGTACAAAAGGGGAAAATTAATCAATCTCCTGATAGACTAAGTAAGATTTGAGCACTTTCTGAGACCTGACCCACCATTGTTTACACCAGTAATAATTCCAGGCCTACCAGTAGGTTTTCAGAATAAGTTTCTCCATGCACTGAATGTCTAACATTAGCAACTTCTGTTCAAGGGAGTTTATCTTAAACTTTCAATTGCTAAAAGCACTAGAGACAAGCATGGGCAAATCTTGATATATTTCAAGCCATTGGATTTGCATTGTTTGTAACACTTCCAAAGACAAAAATTTTCAGCAGTAGTGTTAACAAAGTTTACAAATTGCAGATTCTTGCTTCATTTCATCACAGAAAATATTTACAGGACACTCTTCCTCTGGCTACTTGAAAGCCTGGAATATAACACATTTGCATCAGTAATTTAAAGTATCAGTCAAATGAAAAATATCCTGCACTTTGTGCAGTGTTGTCAGAATGCCTATGCTTAAAATCTCAAAGACTGGGGATAGAGTTCTGCCTTAGTTGTAGAGTGCTTGCACAGCACATCAGAGGCACTATATTTAAGAATCAGTACCACATAAAAATGAATAAATAAAATAAAAGTAAGTTGTCTATCTATGACTAACAAAAGGTAAATAAAATATTAAGAACTAAAATATAAAAATCTGAAAGATAATAGGTACTCCAGAGCATGCAAGCATCATATAAAAAGACTCAGTTGAAAAAAAAAATATTGGTGAGAATATCAATTGAATAAAGCTATTTTTGAAAATGGTATTAAGGTTCTTCAGAAAGTTAAAATAAAAAAAGGCTTATGTTCCACTAGAAGTTATTCTGGGTATGAATCTAAAAAAATACTGGAGTTATTACATCATAGAACCACTGCATGTCTATTTTCATTATAGTATTATTTACAGAACCTGGTAAAAAAAATGAAGTACTTTTTTTAGATAAATGGTAGGTTGGTAATGGTGCCACATGCCTGTATTTTTAGTAGCTTGGGAGGGTGAGGCAGGAGAATTATGAACTTAGAGCGAGTCTTAGTAACTTCTCCAAGAGACACTAACAAAATCAGTGAGACCTTGTCTCTAAATAAAATATAAATATAGGGCTGGCGATGTAGCTCAGTGGTAGACTAGCTCTGGATTCAACACACAATACCATAATCAAACAAACAAATAAAGAAAGAAATGAATAGGCCCCATTCTTTATTTTCTATGAAGCAATTTACTTGCATCCTTTCTGGCTTAGCTGGACAGGATATGTCACATTTCTTAACAAACTGTTATCTGCAGGAGAAATGCAGTTTCAAAATAATGTTTATAAGAGCAACCTATGTTACTCTAAACAGGAGAATTTTGTGACTCTGCTAAAGATCAGATTCTGAAAATCAGAGAAACAAGGGTAATTCTTAATAACCAAAAAAATCTGCAACAATTTTGCTTATGAGTTAATTTAGAAATGGTGAGCATGAATCTAATTAACCTAAAGTTGTCATGGCAGTGAATACTTGAAAGTTTTATGTTATTCTAACTATCAGTACAAAATCAAGAACTGTACCTGGGAAGGACCCTTTGGAATCTCTGTTTAGATCTCCAAGAAAACTGGAATGCAAGAGAGCCTGCAAGAGAGACATGTTCTCTTTTCAGACAGAAAATTCTCTCTCTTCAGAGTGTCATCTTTTTCCTCTTTCACATCACTTCTAATAAACTAATTGGTTGCTACTCTGATCGATAAGTTTGAGAACTTTAGGTCTTCATTGAAAAAAAATCTGCATTTTAAGGGGCATGGTCTTCACAGTACCTCAGTTTCCCAGAGGGTCCCAGCCCTGTATAACTAAAAGATCATTGACATCTGAAGGGCTCTCAGAGACTTTCTTGAGTGCCTTAACTTCATACTTTTTACTGCTCTCTAGAAGAAAAAAAAAGAACGATATTCACTAGACACTTCAACAGACTTTAGATATGATATCTCTTCACAATTTTATCAGGCAGTTATGAAACCCCCATTTAACACAATATGGGAGGTTAGAATGAGGATGCATCACACAGGAACGTAATAAAAGAAAAATTTTAAATCAGACATTTTGATAAGGTGAATGTGCCTGGGAAGACAGAGGGAGGAGACAGACATTGTTTTTATTTTTTAAATTTTCAAGTTACTTGTCTTCTTTTCTCTCATGTAAAATGCTCACAAAGAGAAAGCAAAATCTTTAAACTGCAATGAAGTTCTTTTCAAAAAAAATTAGAAATACTGCATTCATTTGAAATGTTGAATAGAAAAAATAAAATAGTTGACAATGCAGAGAGGGAATGCTGGCATTAAATATGTGAACAGAACCGAGTGCAGTGGTGCACGCTGAAATCAATCCCAGTATTTTGTCAGGCTGAAGCAGGAGGATCATGAGTTCAATTCCAGCTTCAGTGAATATCAGGTGCTAAGAAACTTAGTGAGACTCTTTCTTTAAATAAAATATAAAATAGGGATGGGGATTTGGCTCAGGGTTCAAATGTGCCGATAAGTTATACAATGACTTAATATCCAGTGATATATAACTATTCCAATACTATAGACTGGGTGCCAAGATTCAATCACAAGGTTCACAGAAGTCATATGAAGTCATATGGTGACTTATAGATAGTGTGGTGAAGTGTTCCTGAACCCACTGACACAGTCACACTGCGGGATGCTGTGGCAGAGCAGAACCATATGGAATCTGGAACCATAAGGAATGTTAAGTGTTTTGTTTATGATACTCATGATATAAATAAAAGGGTATACATCAATCAATAATAAAAGTATGTGTTACTTGAGATTGCAGGAAAACTCCCAGAATGAGACTAAGGGTACAATTAAGACATGCCCTGAGATGTGTTTCAATATCTCTGAGGACACAAAATAGTTTTATTTCTCAAGAAGTTTATGGGGAAAAGATTTCAAATCAAGTTTCCTGAGAAAAAATTAACAATTTACTCTAACCCCCCAATCCTAAAGTCACACTTTTGTGACATATATTTCTCCAACTAACATACTCTCTTACTTTACACAGGAATTCATGATGAAAATAGGAAACAAGTGCTGGAGATGTGGTTCAAGTGATAGCACGCTCACCTGGCATGCGTGCGGCCTGTGTTCGATTCACAGCACCACATACAAATAAAGATGTTGTGTCTGCTGAAAACTAAAAAATAAATTAAAAAAAGAAAGTAGGAAAAAAATAGTTAATAAAAATGACAAATGGTTGAGAGGCAGAGCCTGCCTTTTAATTAAAGATCACAGACATGAGGATTGGTGTACTTTGAACAATGATCAAAGAAACTCTTTTAAGAAAGTGGTTAAATAGGTCATATGAACAAAGGAAATTAGTTGGAAATTAAAAACAAAATAATGTAAAATTAATATAGATATATTTTTGAGACAGTTCAGAGTAGTAGGCTTCTAAGAAATAGGCTTTCACTGTTTTAGTGTTATTTATTGAAACTTTAGAAGTAAGAAAGCTTACCAATAATTATAAGTACATTTTAAATTTAAAGGTCAATGGAATAATTATAGGTATGATTTAAAGTTAAAAGATAATAATAGGTCAAGAGACAGGTAGTCAAGTTTTGTATTCAAGCCCCTAGGGACTGAGGTGAAAATGTAAAAGATTAATCATGATTGGCAAAGTTACAGGAAAAATTTTATATAATGTGCTTAATTTCTTTGATAATTAATATATGTTTGACAAGATTGTAACTCTTGAAAGTTATGTAAACCAAAGAAGTTTTGATGCTATCCATTAACTACCAAAAGAAAAAAAACCTGTAAAACAAACAAACAAAAAAATAATAAAGGCCCTCTAGGGGCAGCAGATCTTTCTGAAGGCTGCTCATAACTTGAAACCATCATCCTGTCGCCTTTTCTTTCATGGACGCTACTTATCCTTCAGCACCAGACACCACTCGTCCCTCAGGATCCCTTGATCCCTACTGGGGCTTGACCTTGGCAATAGTGATTTGTTCTAATATTCCCATAGTACCCCATACCAAAAGAAAAAAAAAAGACAAAATTTTATGATTAGTCTCCAATCATAATTATTATTTAGTTACTTATACTCTTGGGTCTGGGATACTGACAGATCTAGAGACCAGGCCCACTCCACCTCTGTTTCTTTATTAATGTTAATACTAGAAACTTTAGCATTTTACTGTGTCTCCTGTACATGTTCAATACTAAGGACTTATAACACATCCATGAATGAAAGACAAAAATCCCTACCTATGGGAATTTATATGGTAACATATAATATTCACTTGGTGTTGAAAGAGGGAGGAGGAGAGAGAGAAAGGAGAAAGAAAAGAGGGAAGGAATTGAGATAAAATTGAGGGATTCAAAGTTCTTTGAAAAGAAACAATAGTGGGAATTCTGGTGGGGAATTTGAGATTTCCAAATCATGGATTCACAGAAGGGGAAGTGTAACCCTTGAGTCTCTGTAGACGGAAGCCTTTTGTTCTTTGGCTTCCTGACTATTACAGTATCCCCCTTCCCTTCCACTTCATTTATGTTCAGTAAAACCTGAGGTAAAAAATTATTATATGCAGTTATATGATTTTTCTCTAATTAAAAAACAACAAAGGGGCTGGGGTTTTGGCTCAACATTAGAATGCTAGTCTACCATGTGCGAGGTGCTATTAGATGTTGAGCATCATCTAAAAATAAATAAATAAAATAAAAGTATTGTGTCCAACTATAGCTAAATATATTTAAAGTAAATAAAGTTTAAAAAGTACCAAAAATCTAGTTATTAATAGTAATGCCCAGTGCTTTAGAGTGTGATAAAATGTTTTCTCCAATGCTTCCAGGAGTATTGTCACTTGATGTGATCTCCAGAAAACACTCAATAAAGATGTGAATGAATGCCTGTGTTTATAGATTCTCCTTGAAATTAATAGCTGTTAACTAATGGACTAGGCATTTGGAAGTTGTCTGTTTCTTTCTGGTAAGCTCCTTTACTTTTAAAATTGCACTCAGTGTTTTCTGTTCCTTATAGAGTGTCCTATTGGCAGCAAATTCTACCATGTATATATCAATTTAAAATAAAAAATATAGATTTTGTTTCTGACTCAAATTTGAAACTTTGATTTTCCTGGAAATCATTTCATGCTATTTTTTATTTGCATATATCCATAATGTGATATTTTGTACTGTCAAGACAATAAATAATCATTGTTAATATATACACAGTTTCTTTGTCCATTGATCTATTGAAAGACATCTAGGTTGATTCCACAGTTTAGCTTTTATGAACTGTGCAGCTATAAACATTGAAGTGGCAGCATCACTGTAGTATGCCGTTTTTAATCCTTTTGGTATAGATAAGGAGTAGGATAGCTGGGTTAAACGGTGGTTCCAAACTAAGTTTTCTAAGCAACCTCTATACTGCTTTTCAGAGTGGTTGCACCAATTTGCTGTCCCACCAGCAATGTAAAATTGTGCCTTTCCCCTTACATCCTTGCCAATACTTATTGTTCCTGTTCTTGATAACTACCATTCTGACTGGTGTGAGATGAAATCTTAGAGTAGTTTTGATTTGCATTTCTCTAATTATTAGAGATGTAGAAAATTTCTTCATGTATTTATTTATTGTGTATCTTCTTCTGAGAAGTATCTGTTAAGCTCCTTAGACCACTTATTGATTTGATTTTTTTTTTGGTGTTTTTTTGTATCCCTTGTATATCCTGGAGATTAGTGCTCTAAATGATGTGCTGTGGCAAAAATTTGCTCCCCAAAATAGATTCTCTTTACCTCATTGATTCTTTTCCTAAGAAGAAGCTTTTTTAGTTTGAAAACATCCCATTTATTGATTTTTTATTTTATTTCTTGTGCTTTAGGAGTCTTGTTAAGGAAGTCAGTGCCTAATCTGACAAGATGAAGATTTGGGCCTGCTTTTTCCTGTATTAAGTGGAGGGTCTGTGGTCTAATTCCTATGTCTTTGATCCATTTTGAGTTGAATTTTGTGCATGGTGAGAGATAGGGGTTGAATTTCATTTTGCTACACATGGATTTTTAGTTTTCCTGGCACCATTTATTGAAGATGGTATCTTTTCTCCAATGCATGTTTTCGGCACCTTTGTATAGTATGAAAGAACTATATTGATGTGCGTTTGTTTCTGTGTCTTCAATTCTGTGCCATTGTTCTAGATGTCTATTTTGTTGCCAATACCAAACTGTTTTTGTTATTTCAGGTTTGTAGTATAGTTTAAGGTGTGGTATTGTGATGCCCCCTGCTTCATTTTTCTTGCTAAGGATTGTGTTAGCTATTCTGGATCTAATTTTTACAGATGAATTTCATGATTTTTTTTCTATTTCTATCAGGAATGATGTTGGGATTTTAATTGGAATCACATTGAATCTGTATAAACCTTTGGGTATTATGACCATTTTGTTAGTTCTGCCTATCTATCTTTACATCTCTAAGGTTTTCTTCTAATTTTTTCTTTAGTTCTGTAGTTTTCATTGTAGAAGTGTTTCACCTCTTTTGTTAAGTTAGTTCCCAAGATTGTTTTTTAGATGATGCATAAAGGGGGATATGCACGGGAAAATGGAGGAACTTTGATTGGGCCAAGGGGAGGGGGGGAAAAGGGAGTGTGCATGGGGCTAGAAAAGATGGTGGAATGGGATGAACATCATTACACTATGTAGGTGTATGACTGCACATGTGATGTGACTCTATATCCTGTACAAGCAGAGAAATGAAAAATTGTGCTCCATTGATGTACAATGAATCAAAACGTTTTCTGCTGTCATGTATAACTGATTAGGACTAATTAAAAATAAATTTCAAAAAGTAAATATTGTTAGGGTGATTACATTTCAATTTTAAGGAACAATGATATGGCATTTTGTGAATATAAGTTTGGAAGATATTGAAAATAATAATTATATGAAAAATTAATTTTTATCTCTGTGCACATGTGAATTCAAGAGCATATAAGAAGAAAAGTGAGAGAAATTATGACTCTTAAGCTTCATACTTTAAAAGGTAATAAGGTTTGTTTGGGGTGTTTTTCCTGAAGTTTTCCAGCATATTTTAAACACAAATTATAAAGATATCTTTTGAGCTTGTCAATCATTTGACCTGATGAGTCCAAGAGACATCAGAAAATTTGAATTTGTTGTAACAATAAAAAGTTTGTCCAAAGTGTTGCAAAATAGGACTGCAGGCTATACTCCTGCTTTCCTCACAGGAGACAGAGCTGTGTGTCCTGTATTGCTCTCACTAGACCATTACCAACCTGCCCCAGCACAGTATTATATAGCTAGAGATTACACAGTTTCTTGTTCTGTGGATTAAACTTCAGGGAGCTCTACTGCTGAGCTCATCTCTAGTCTATTTTTATTTTCCCACATTAGCTTCCCAAGTCACTGGCATTACAGTTGGTCATCATAGACCATACAGTTTTATTTGTTCTTTGGTATCAACTGTTTTACTGGTTCATGGGTCCTATCACCATTCCAGAAACTGCCAGGGAATAACCACTCAACCTTATTGTGATTAAAGGTGGGAAGGCTTTATCAATTTCCTTCATGTCAATTGTGTTCAAATATTTTCTCTGTATACTGTTCTTTTAACCTCCACCTTCAAATTCTTAATATTCCAAAACCTCAAAGTAATTGACAGTTATTTTTTACAGGATGAACATATTCCTTTTGGCAGCAATTTGGATTAATATCTTTGTGCCTTGTTCTTTTTCCCAGAAAATTAAATTTCTCAAAATATAACTCTGAAATGAGTGTTTCTGTTAGTCCATGTTTGTCAGAACTTTTTTCTCTACCCATTTTTTTAACTTTATCATTAAAGATGATCCCAAGAAAGTGACCTCTCATGGAATTTCCAATTCTAGGCCAACACATGAAACACTCACAGGGCATGTTTTTTTCTGACCATTGCTTACTCTAGAACTCTTCAAATAAACAAATGACACCACACTGTTTACAATGTAAATTTGGACACTATTTTTGTGTTTCTTCCAGGGTTTTGAATCCCCTCCTCTGACAGTGTTGGTAAACTTGGGGGTTGTGGTTGCTGACAGCTTTCTCATAGGGCCTGAGCATACCATTGAAGTGAGGAGGAGGAAGCTGCAGAATGGATGTGAGGGGCCAAAGTGTTCATCAAGACAACACAGGGTGTCTGAATATGAGATCTGAAAATAGAGGTCAAGGTTCCAGATATCTGCTAGATGGTACTAATCCAAAAACTCTCTTCTCTGGATTTAATATAACAACCAGAGCAGTTGTGAATTGGACTTTGGACTGTTTATTGGATCCAAAAATTCAAATTTGCTGTTGTCTCTTGGACTCATTAGGTCAAATGATTGACAGGCTAAAGAGATATCTTCATAATTCATGTGTTTAAAATGTGTTAGAAAACTTCAGGAAAAAATCTCTAAAGCAAAGCTTATTACTTTTAACATATGAAGTTTTAGAGTCAAAATTTCTCTTACTTTCCTTCTTATATGCTCATGAGCATACATGATCATATAAAAATTTCAAGGCCTTATTACATCTCCAATATGCATCTCTTACTGGGAAACTCTGATGTTTACTAGTATTCAAGATATAGGGATCACAATACTAAAGGTCACATAGGCATTAAAGCTAATTAATGACTTCCTGCTCACTGTGTTTCTCCTTCAGCCTTAATCACATTAAATTTTAAAATATCACAAAATTTTCTAATGTTCTAATCTAAGTGATCTTTCATTTTGTTATATTTTTAAGTGCATTTACATTTATTTCCCCCTTCTGTGTTTTCTTAATAGTTAAGATTTACACTCTGAATCTATAACTAAGGCACTGAGAGGCAAACCTTACACTTTATCTAAAAGGCATATTCAAGTAAAACTAGCACAGTATATAATTTCAAACCCATATACAATTGAAAATGGAATTACACTTTAGCAAATAACTCCTAAAGAACAAAATTCTGCTTCAAATTGGCATAGCCAAATCGGGCATTGCTTTATCTTGGTGGAGAGAAAATGGAGGAGTTCCTATATTTGATTTTGATCATGGCAGCTAATTTCTCCTCATTGATTTTCTTTGTGACACAACATTACAGCGAATGCCAAGATTACTACAAATGATAGAACCATTGTGTCAGCATTGATGAGATTTGGAAAACTTTCAGAGAAGGAAAAATTCAATCTGTTAAAAGAGATATGTTTACTCATATGAAGACAGGAATCCATTGTAAATACCCTGAGTCTTTCTGCTCAAGCATGCAACCTAAGAAAAATATAATTATTTTTCAGTATGCTCTTTCTCCATAGTGATGTGCTTCTGAAACTGACTTCAGAATTCTTCATATTGCATCAGTAAAATGTTCCCAAATGTGGATTACACATTAAAGAATAGAAAACAAAATCAAGACATATTAGGGACTCTGAAATAAAGCATGTTACATGAGGAACTGAGGTGTGTTCTCAGCTGTAATGTTCTTCATGGTCATACTACAGGGACCCTCTCATTAATAGCTATCTAAGTTGGGCCTGGATTCCTAGCTGATTTCTGCAATAGCTGTGGCAGTGTCTCCAACATATTGAGTGTCAATATCTGCAGGTTCAGCTGAGTCATGGCAGAAAAGGTACCCTATAACCTAGGTTGGTCAGAGATTCCACTGTTCCTATAGGTCTGGTCACTAAAAATGCAATTTTGAAAAATGGTCTTGAGGTATACATTAGACTGAACATCTGGATTACCCAATAAGGTCAGTTCTAAATAGTAACTCTCTCCTCACACCTGTGTCCAAATAACTCTGCTGACAATCTTAATAATAACACTCATATTTCATAGTTTTTGTAGTTCATCAATCCTAGGAAACTGGAGTTGAGGAAGGAGAAGTAACGTAAAAAATTTGGGTACTTATGAAGACAGTAATCGAGGGGGAGAGAGTATGGGGGTACAGTGGTCAGTTCTTTGGACTGCTGGTATATGGTTCTGGACCTTGGACACTGGAAACTGTGCAACGATGAAGAAGGCCACAATTGAAATAGAGTCAAAGGAGAAGAAAACTGGGATCATTGAACAATTTTAATTATTTGGTAGTTTTTTTAATAATAATGGAGAATGCAACTAATCAATAGGCTACTAAAAATTCATCTCTAGGGCTAGTTTTGTGGCTCAGAGATAGAGAACTCACCTAGCATGAGCAAGACCTTGGTTTTGATACTCAGCACCACATAAGAATAAACAAAATAAAGGTATTGTGTACAACTAAAAAAATAAATATTTAAAAATTATTGATCTCTAAATGGTACAGATTGGTGAAGCTCCTTTGAATTCAAGCCTCCCCAGCTATAATGATCTATAATAGTTATTGCATGTTATTACAGCCTAGGGCCTTCTTTGAAACTGAGTGGTATGGACTGGCCACGTATAAAATACAGGGTCAGACCGTCTGTTCCAGAAAGTTAGAACAGGACCTACAGACAGTCAACTTGCCTTTTATCAAGTTGTGGAATCAGGTTAGCAAACTTAAGAAAATAGTATGTAAATGTCAGGAATAATTTCTCTATTGGGGCAGGAATTTAGAGGCATATCCAGTTATGTTTAGACATAAGCAAAAAGTGTAGAAGGTTGTTTCTGGAAATGAATTACACAGAAAAGAGAAATAGAAACAAAAGTCCAGAAGAGGCAAGAGGGAAACTCAGCTCAGGTCTTGGACAACATGCATATTCTCTGCTGAAAAGAAGAATTAGAATTACGGATGGGCCTGATTTAATATTCACATGTTAAACTTCTCCGTTTGGAACATATTTATTATTAAAATGATGTTTGCCCAGATCTCTTAGTGAACGTATTCTTGTTTCATAATAAATACTCAGTATTTATTGAATGAATTATTTTTGTGAGAGAACAGATCTTAATTCTCTGTAGCTCTTCAATTAACAAATCCATCCTTTACAATAGAATAAAAATGGTTTGCAACTGTCAACTCTATTTAATTATTTTTTTTTTAAATCCTTGTCTGGAAACTTGTGTTTAGGGCAAATATATTGTTGTTAAACTCTGTAAAAAGTTTCGTGGTTTGGGGGCTGGGTATGTGGCTCAAGCGGTACCGCACTCACCTGGCATGCATGCGGCCCGGGTTCGATTCTCAGCACCACATACAAACAAAGATGTTGTGCCCACCAATAATTAAAAATGAATATTAAAAAAATTCTCTCTCTCTCTCTCTCTCTCACACACACACACACACACACACACACTCTCTCTCTCTCTCTCTTTAAAAAAAAAGTTTCGTGGTTAAACTCATTGGGGTGAGGGGATTTACTCTTTGTTAGGTAGACAAGATCTCCACTGGTATTTTACTTTGTCAGTGTTTTAATGCCAGGCCCATTTCACATTGACAGTAAATTCATAATCCAGCAGATTGAGGATAGATGTGAAAGTAAGCAAAACTCTGATTCTACTGATGGTGATTATCAGCTGGTGGAAAGGTCTGAAAGTATGGCATTCTTATTTTAAGTACACTTCATCATTAGCTGATGGATAGATCTGAAATGAGAAAAAGGTGAAGGACGTTTTGCATTTGGGAAGACTATTAGAGATGTTGGTTCTGACTGAGTTAAGCAAAAATAAGACAAAAAAATTTCAAAGCCTAACACATCACTCCCTAAAAGGAGATAGTCTTCATGCTCTTCTGTGCCATTCCAAGTACAGTTTTAGATGATTATAACTTTCATCAATATATGTATCAAGATGTTTTAAAATCTCTTATGCCTTAAAATATTCAGAGGGCAAGACGATGTTCTCATTGCTTTATTTCTCATTGAGAGCATCCAGTATTTCTCTACATTTGTCCAAAAATAAATGTATAAATAAAGGATGCAGGAGTTTGCATGTTTATTTTTGTCACATCTATCTTTAAACCAATAGACTGGTCTTGTACAAATGAGGGAACGAGATGGACATTAAATAGGACATTCAAAACCAACTACCTTTATATTTTCAAAAAGTCTCTATATAATGTAAATGTTCTTTCTGACCCTTGATATACTATAGAAGTGTAAAGATTCTTTTCGACCAGTCTCCCAGGAGACTGGCAAAGTTTTCCAGATTATTAATTCTTTTACTAAATTTTTATACTTGTAGTTAATACTGTTAAAATAAAATTATTTTTCCAATCATGCCTTGACTAGTTTGTTCACAAAACTGATTAGTAAGTCTAATAATCCAGACTTCTTAAAAGCTGAACTGTTGCCTCACTCTCAAGCATAGGAATGATCTATACATCTTTGATAGTAAATTAACATAAAGCAAAATTCAGAGAAACTAAAATAAAATTTCAAATACATCATTTAGCTTTCTGGCACTAAGAATATTTGAATATTATCGTATACCCAGAATAGAGACAGCTAATGTGTTAATTTTAAAATTATATAATTTGCATATTTCCTCAAATGCTTGACTTTAAATAAAATGTTTAATATTATTCTCTAAGATCATTATTTGAGCTGGACATGGTACCACATGCCTATAATCCCAGGAGCTCAGAAGGCTGAGGCACGAGGGTCTTGAGTTCAAAGCCAGCCTCAACAAAAGTGAGTGCTAAGCATCTCAGTGAGATCCTGACTCTAAATAAAATACAAAATAGGGCTGTGGCTATATTTCAGTGTTTGAGTGCTTACTGAGTTCAATCCCCAGTACCCCTCCACCACCACCTCAAAATATAATTGTTTGACTAAAAGACAGATGAAATATGTGTTGGCTTTCATTTTCATGCATAGGTAAAGACAACTTTTTTCTGTTCGTATTAAAGAATTTTTCAGGTTGAGAGATGTGAACTAACTGGAAACAAATGTGTCTAAGCTGGAGCTAGTTTCACTTTTTTATCTTGTCAGTCAAAATTTAAAGCATAAGTTAGGAATTTGAATTGTAGCCTTTGAGTTTTTTCTGAGAGAGCATCATCTCACTAATTTGTCCTGATGGGTAATGGAGAAAGAAAACAAATAGAAGCATTGAGTTTTATAATTAGATTGAACTAATGAGCCAGGTTGTATTTTCGGATTTAAAGGGTTCAAGAAGTGGCAGATATTTAAACATCCTCAGAAAGTCAACATGCATGGAAGGAGAAATAAAATGCTCTTAATATCTCGGGTCTGTGTAAGATCTTTCTGGAGAATTCTCTTCACTGAGGCTCAGTGGTGGACATGCAATCCTTGGACTATGGTATGGAGGGAACATTGACTGCAGTATGGCCAAGCAGGAGATTTTAACAAATGTATTTACAAAGAAGGATGAAATACTAACTAAAGTAGGTTGGCCTGTCATGAATGTTTTTATACAGTTGTGTGAGATCTTACTGCTTGATGGTTTTATATACTTAACTTGTTATGAGATAACAAAGATTATTTTATTGTGTTTCATAGTGAGCTACTAAATTCTGAGTTAATCATTCTCAATAAAATATTGGAAATAATTTCACAATATTTTTTCATGTGTAATTGCAGCTTTTGGTGTTTATAGAGGATGAAAGTCATGCACTGGATACTCAAGAATCATCTGATGATTATGTATTTTGTCATATAATTTTCTGATATGGTATTAAAATTTAGTATTTCTTCTTTGTGTTTACCACAGTTTGCTAAGGAATGCTTCCCTTTGTAGTGTTATGAATATGTAATGGGCATTAATTATGAGAATAAATATGGAAAGCACTGCCAATAACCAGCAGTCATGGAAACCCAACTGTCACTGCAAATGTAGAGTCACAACCAGGGTGAGCACAGGAGGAGCTACTAGAGTAGGATTTAAACAGCTGTGCAAGTTGAGTAGTGAGGAAAGCTGTGTATAATAAATCCAGAGTATTTTGATAGAAAGTGCTTATTTTAATGCAAAACTAAAGAAATTCTTAGGAAATGAACATGTTAAGAAAAATACTTAATTTTAGCATTAGTATTCTATTTTAAATATTCAAAGGCTACATATATCTAAAATTAGTGGAGTCAGAACTCAGTCATCAGAAACTCTTTCAGAATTCTCCAAGGAATCATAGAGATTTTCTTTCTCCAAATTATATTACTTTGGTTCTCTAGCAAAATACATGTTTCATATTTAATAGTTTTTAAAGTATTTCTACATTTATCTAATGTTACCCACACAAATAGCTTATTAGGTATTTGGTTTTAATAACTGCAGTTTTGGTGTTTGAGTACTAAGAACAAATCACCAATCAAGGCCTGTCAGATGTCACTCCTCTTGTTCTTTCCAGAACTGCACAGCTGAGGCCCTGGGTGCCTGCTCTACTGAGCATTAAAGGCCTTAGGCTGGTATGATTTTCCCTGAGGATCATACAACCAGTATGTTTAAGAGAATATATGAAAGCCTGCTATGTATTACACCCACACACTCTGTCTCTTACTCTCTTTCCCCCGATATATATTTCTCTTGTCACACAAAACAAGACATTAGCAGAGACAGTCATTTTATAAATAACTGTAATAGGTGAATGTTTTGAGTAAATCAAAGAGCATATAAAATACTAGGGATTTCCAAAGTGTAAGCAACTAATTTGTGCTGGAAGGGATGGGTTAGATCATTTGGGCCCTGGTAGAGGACCTGAGATGTGAAAGTTGGGTAGGGCTTTGTCAAGAAAAGAAATCAAATAAGACAAACAAAAAGAAATGGATCATCCTTCCACTTCTTTTTGTTAGTCGTATTTGATTTATATTTGAAAGAAAATTGATAGAATAATATAATTATAATTATAACTCTGCATAAAGAATATAAAGCATGTATGATGAAGACAAAACAAATTAAAAAGACCAAAGAATATTATACATTTCCCAGGAGCTCACAGAAATGGCAAAAACTAAGAGTGTGAGTACAGAACAGAAAGAAAATCTCTCTGAAGAACAGGGGTTGAATTTTATGATTATTTGCCTTTAAGGAAGTTGGCATGAAAAAGCAAAAATCTCCCCCATTTCTGGAAGAATACGTGGCTATTTTCACTTTGAACTCATCTTGGCACAATGTTAGGCAAAAAATAGACAATAACAAAAAGTAAAAGCAAGCAAAAGTGACTACTATTCAAAATAAGAGGAAGTCAATAGAAATCTATAAATAAATACAGAAATCAGCAATATTTGATGAAGACCTTAAAATTCCAGTAATAAATATGCTGGGGTTGAGACTGTGGCTCAGTGGAAGAGTGCTCACCTAGCAGGGCAGGACATGTATTCAATTCTCAGCACCACATACAAATAAAGGCATCATGTTGTGTCCATCTACAATTAAAAAAAGGATTCTCTCTCTCTCTCTCTCTCTCTCTCTCTCTCTCTCTCTGTCTCTCTTAAAAATTATAAATATGCTGAAAGATCTGGTTGAAAATGTAGACAATTGTGAATCAGCACATTGGAACTTTAGCAGAACAGTAGAGACTAAAAAATAACCTAAATGAAATATGTGCTTGGAAAATATGATATAAGATATAAAGAATTCTTCCCATTATTTTAATAGCAGAATAGATGCAGCACCTAGGAATTAAATCTTCAAGACAAGTATAAAAGGAAAGAACCAGTAAAGTTGATGGTAGGTAAATAAAAATTTCCTAAAATGAAAAATAAATGAGGAATAAAGTGAAGAAAGTAGAATACCTAAAGACTATGGAGCAATATCAGGCATCTGATAATGGTGCAACTGTAACCTCTATAGGAAGCAAGAGATAAAATGAATCATAATAAGCATAAAAAAAATAAAGACCCATTTTAACCTCATTAAACAAAAACTGAAATCTACAGATCCAAAAATCTCAATGAACCCCAACAAGTAAATCTGAAGAAAATTATGCTTATGTGCATTGTATTCAAAGTCTGAAGGCAAGTATTAGAACAAAATCTTAAAGACAACTAGAAAAGGAAAGACACATGATCTGCAATGGAACACAGATAAGAAGACAACCATCTTCACATCAGATACAGCAAGGCCAAAAAACAATAGAACCACATTTTCAAAGTGCTGAATGTACACATCAACCTAGAATTCTACATCTAGGAGGAAATATCCATGAGGAATAAATAAAACACTTTCAGGCAAAAAAAAAATCTAAGATGCTTTTTGAGATCCAACTTGTACTAAACAAATACTGGATGAAATGATTTAAGCTAAAGGAAAATTATGATTCTTAGATCTATAGAAAAAAATGAAAAAATATAAAGGGGAAAAGGTAGGTAAAAAGAAAAGACTTTTTGTTTATGAACATTTATTTATGTATTCTTTTATTTTTTGAACTTACTGCTCAAAATGTCTGATGTAATTAATACTTAATACTATCCTATAAAAATAAGGGATACAATTTATTGTGTACCATCTGTGTTTCATGTACCCATTATAAATTGAGTAATACTACAATAGCCTTTATCTTACAGAATAAGAAACAGAATCTCATGACTGATGATAATTTGACTAATCAATAAATTATAAAGCAAGAATTTCAGCCTTTGCCCTGATATTACAAAATGAATGAATAATGTGTTAATATTTCTCATATGATCAAAAGATTTAATAAATTATGCTTGCTATTCAGAAGATTCATATATACCTGCTAAGTAGAAATGTGTAGATCTAAATGTGGTGACCTAGAACAGTATCCATGACATAAAATTTTGATTAGACAACATCAGACTGAGTACATCAAGATCATATGTCCAGCTGTATATGTGTGTAATTCAGTCCTTCGATGTGTGTGTGTGTGTATGCATGTGTGTGTGTGTGTGTGTGTGTGTGTGTGTGTGTGTGTACACATGATGTTTCTCAACAATACATAAGAACAATTACTAGGTCTTGAATTTGGGAATAATAACTTAGAATATGCAATCAATACTTCTTCACATCTTGTTGGTGCTACGTAAAATTTTACCACATACTATGACACTTTTTTCTGTTTTAAAAATCTAGTCTTTCAATAAGACCTTTGCTCAATCACTGCACTAAGATGAAGAACTCAAAGCAAAAGCTGGTTGAGAAGAAGGCCATATTCTTTCACAAAGGAAATTGTTTAGATAATCTAAAATGTTCCTGGCCCAATTTTCATGTCTAAAGTTGATTGAAAAAAAATGATGCAACAAAATCAATCATACATACATTGTAATACCCTGGGACACATCTGCTGCATTTTCACTTTCAAACTCCTCCACCACTCAGGAATGAACCAGGATAATGTAGAATAACTGGCAGTACATTTGTGGTGTTGAAGAAATACCTATAGAGCTTTCTTTGTATATATAGAGGGATAGAGTAGATGGAGGTTGTTGATTAAAGCATAGACTATGTTGCTGGTAGATGTATTTCCTAGTGGATAAAGGAGGGAAAGGAATAAAAACTAAATGAAATTAAAATGCAGAGCCTGATTTTCTAATTAACAACAACCTAATCAATGTGAAATAGTTCATTTGTAAATGGGTCTTAAAAAAATGAACTATATAATTGCATGTCAATTCTCTGGTGCATTTTTGAGGCCAGGAAACTTCTCCTTTATCTTTTTTTATGTGGCAACATTATTTGACTTCTTTGGATCTATATTTACTACTACATTTATAATGTGTTCTGTTTGATCATTAAATATTTTTGTGGTGAAATGTTCTTAATATTTATCCTTTGAATCAATTTTAAGTATACATTTCAGTGACACAAAAGCCTTAAAACCTTCCACATAATCAGCAACAGGTCAAAGATACCAATTTTTTCCACTGCTATTTACCATTGAACTTAAAATTCTAGCTAGAGTAATTAGACAATAATCACATTAAAGGCACCCAAGTCTGAGAGGAAGAGCCAGACCATCTTTACTTTCAAAGGACCTGATCCTACACATCAAAGTTCTCTAAGAGTTCACAAGAAAATTGACAAGAACAAGCATATTCCACAAAATCAGAATGTATAAGTCAAGGTAAAATTATTTTGTCTGAATGTATCAGTGATGACCAATTCAAAAATAAACTTCAGTAATTCCATTTAAAATGTCATATAAAATAATAGAAAACATTATTGAATGAACCCAAATCCCTAAGTAGTTGAAAGTGCTGTTCAAATTGTTCAAATAATTCCTATAGATTATATTTTGTAATGATGGCTTTTATTTTCTAAAATATGTTCACACGTGGAGTGGGAAAAAAAGTTAGTTAAATAACTGAGGATGTTAATATTTTACCAAACAGAAACCTTGAAGTGGTCCTTGGTCATCAGCTTCCTTCTTGTCTGACTATTGGAGGATTGTTTGTAATCACTGCATCTTTTGGGTAACTTAAGATTTTAGATCTTATAACTGCCAGGACTAGACTAAATAATAATAACTTCTCTTTCCCTCTTTGACATTAATTTTAATTGGGCAGGGAAAGAGGCATATTATTGCTGCCTCCTGAATCTCAACTCTATCCAAGGTACCTTAATTTCCTTAAACCTGTGAAATAAAAGGTTATCTTGACTTCATCAGCCATGTAGTTTGTGAAGGGAACCCTGTCTACAAGTTCTGTTTTGATTGTTTGTTTTTCCTTTTCCTTCAAGATTTCTCTTTTGAATTCTTCAGCAAACCACCTTCAAGCCATTGTTAAGGCAGCTGCAGACTTAATTAGCCTGCATACCACTGTAGAGAAACTTCAGAAGTAAGTACTTTAATATGGATACAGATATTAATCTACTGCTGGAATTATAGCTTCTTAAGTGTCTGGTATTTAAAATCAGCTGTTAAAAGAAGGCAATGATATAATGTTGGCCTTGTGTTCTACAGAGTTCAGAAAACTTTGTTTTGGTCTGGTTAATTGGACCTTTAATTTGCAACACACTACTTTAAGGATGGTTTATAGGGTTCACGCATTTTTGTTTTGTCTTCTGGAGTTCTAGATTTACTCTGCCAGGACTCTAATGTAACCTTATATGGTCTTGCTTTTCAATACTTCCTTTTCAATTTTACTTTCATATTGTCTTTATAAAAGCCAACCATTTGTACATAAATGTTGGCCTAAATCTCTGCTATTTTTCCATGGTTTAAAAAGAGTTTGTTTTTTCTTTTGGTTTCCAGGGACACAGACATATGTATTTCAGAAATCAGATACACACCCAAAGGAAAATTAGGGACATCTCCAGAGGAAAAGATGGTTAAGAGTTGTTTAATTTACATTTTTTTCCTGAAAAAAGTTCTAAGTGAAAGCAAAAAGTAATAATTTAAGGAACAACTATTGCTAAGATTGTGAAGAAAACTTCTGCTGAAAATTTCAATTGAAAAAAAAATCACTTTGGGAAATAGTTTGACATGTTACAAAGGTAAGCATACACATCTTCTAGTAGTTCACTTGTAAGTATATATTCATATTCTAGGGGCTAGGTGAGCAAATAGTTCAGAAATTCTCATTACTTTATTCCTAGGATTCAAGCCTAGAGTAGGAGGCATGAACCAACCAGATGTTTGATGCTCAGGAATCCTGAGAACTGGATTTGTGTTGAAAGGGGAAAGAATATACCTAACTGAACATAAGAAACCTATCCCTGTAGCAGGAAAAAAAAGAAATTATTCAGGAATATGAATATCCCAAATAGTGAGTATTAAATCTAGGATCATTAACCTTTAAAAGTTCATATGTGATAAGTTTGATTCAGGTATATGCCAGTGTTTATTTATTAATCTTTAAGTTGTTTCATTAACAGAGTAAGAAATTCCTGAGCCACTAAATAAATAAATAAATAAATAAATAAAACTTGGAATTTTATAGTCACAGCATTAGCATGTGTTCATTCATTAGTTTGCTTCTTGTCTGTTTTGGTGGTCTACTTTATTTTTTATTTTTTTATGTGGTGCTGGGGATCGAACACAATGCCTCATGCATGCTAGGCAAGCACTCTACCACTGAACCACAAACACAGCCCCTGTGATCTACTTTAAACATTAGGGGAAAAAACAAATTTAGGGACAACTTTTATGAAGCCAGATTCTTGCCATTATTCCCAAGGGCCAAGTAGAAAAAAATGCCTTTGTAGGCATTTGTACAGAAGCAACTCTGGCATTCTTTCACTAAAAAAGTGTAAGAATGTTATTTTTACATTCAGAATTCAACAAATATTTGTGCAGCTTTCTCTAGTGTGTACCAGGCCCTTTGCAGTTGATGATGATGCTAGTTTCAGAGTTACATTTCAAAGTTTATATGGTTCTATTAGGTGCCTTCTTTCGAAAAGATCTCTTAAGAGCTTACTATCTTCAAGCATCTTGCTAGGCTCATCCAGCCAGTAAGGACTCTCTAACAGTAGGTGTCTTTGAATGCCTGTAATTTTTGTAAAAACAGAGCTTACATAGCATTCCAACTTAGAGACTTCTACTCTTGTCTCTTTGCAGTCCCTTGTATTAATAATGCTAGACACTGCTTTTTATTACAAATGGCCCAGTTTTGATGTGTTAAAAGTAATCTCAAATACCCAACTTCAATGTATGTATGTGATTGTTTAATGCTGAAATTGTCTCATTCTCTTTGATTCTTGTATATCAGTATGATAAAATATTAACTTGGTCAAAAATACTAATCTGATACTATAAATCATCAGCATTTTTAAAATAAAATATCAGAACCCACTAAATAGTAACATTCTGTGGCTGTTGCCTTAAGACAGCACTTCAAAAAAATGGCTTCTGAATCATGTCCCCAGTACACTTGGGTTCCTTAGGTTTAAGAAAGCAAAATAAGTTACTTCCTGTATTCTATTCTGCCAAAAGTTGCTGACAGGATTCTACAGAAATGGAGTTTTTCCTTTCATTTGTGCAATGCTGGGTTTCTCAGACCTAAAATTTTTTCACAGTTATTTTGGCTCAAAAGTCATCATTTTCTCTGGCCTCGCTGCAGTTCATGCTTTAGTACATGACCATTTGACTACCCACAGCATGTCTTGACAGATGCAGTTATGGAAGAATCTAATCTGTGGGTCCCACATTTGTAAACCAATAGCTTTTATTAGAAAATATTTTATTTTCATCTTGCAAAAGTTCTTTAAACTGAGAAAAAAAGTTGACTTCATATATCTATAGGAAATTATACATGCTCAGTTTTTCCCACTAACAGGAAAAAATATATAAGTATGTATACTTCAGTCTCTGCACAAAGACTACAGCAGTGGGAAGGGAATAGGACCATAGATCTATGAGAGAGCTCAGGAGAGAATATTTTTCATTTTTGAGGGATGGCCCTCAAACATAGATATTGTATGTGCTATTAGGAAAAAAAAACTAAAAATGGGAGGAATTACAGAAGGGCATGAAGAAACTTCTGGGAATGATAAATGTATTTTGATTTTGTTGTGGTAAAAGTTTTATTGTTCTATTTATGTCAAAATAATTAAACCATTTTAAATATGTACAGTTTCTGTGGGTAAACTCTTGGAAAGGATAGAATGTTAAAAGACATTTCCAGATAGTTAAGTAGAACTAGTAATTATTGCCTACACTACCCTCTATTTGTGTTAACAGATTTAGCACTTTTCAAAGAGGACCAATGGAAGCAATCAAATCATTCCATCACCTAAGCTAAATCAGAATTTGATAATTATCTTACAGTGATAATTTTAAACAAGTGCTTTTTATCTCTGGACTACAATGGGCTGTATTGAAGGCCTGGAATTTGGTCCTAGGTTCAAGTACCTTAGAAGGCACATCAAACCTATTTTCACTTGCCAGAGAGCTAAGCAGAGAAGAATGCATGTTGAAATCTTGAGATCCAGAATGTGCCTGGTCTCTTCTTGAGCACTCTGCTCTTTCCCCTGCATGTCAGTCAATGGAATAAATTCCTTTTCACATCTTGAAAGACATGAATAACTAGATTATCCTGAAACCATGAAAAATAGCAATGTAGGCAAATCAAGGATGGAAGGATAGCAGATTAATCCACAGTAATGGCTGTTTTAAGCCACAGTGTTTTAAGACTGTTAGGAAGCATACGCTTGAAAATTAGGATTTTTCTATAGTCTGAAGATGGAAAGGAAGATAACAGAAAAAGGGATATTGACTTTGGAATTACATTAAAGAGAATAAAAGAAATCTTCACTAAGAAGAATTTCTGTCCTGCTTTTAATGCCCTTTAAATCCTACAGTAATCAATGTTTTAAATAGCAATCAGTTCTAGAGGAGTTCAATAAAAATAATTGAATCTTCTATTAAATAATGCACTACCCGCTATGGTTTCATTAAAAGTCAATTCAATAATCGGTATGGTTCCTAAGGTATTTTTATACAGATAAATTAAGTTAATGGAACTTTTTATTTAATACATCAGCTGTTTTTCCTGCCATAAGGTGATATTAAACATTGGAATATTAATTCTCAAATGCTCCACTTTCTAGGAGGAGAGAATGAATTACGTAGGCAGCTATCTTTGTCTTTCTCTCCTGTTGAGCTGAGATGGAACAATTCCAGAGTCAGTAAACTAGGAACGATTTAGAGTGGGAAGTACAGAGCAGAAATAGACAACTGGTGGTCACAACCAGGAAAAGGAGTTTACTTCCGTTACTTTACATAACAATGGTTATTTGCTGCTGCTCCTCTGCTATGCATAATATTCATCTTTAGCTGAATTCTACAACTTAGTTTGTTTCCATTGCAGGATATCTTATACCTTCATAAATCTTCAGAGGAGGTAAACAGTGTCCTTCTGGCATACCAGGGACAGAGTATGAATGAGACACTCAGTAATCTCACTGAGAGAATCAACCTGATAGAAAGCAATGTGGTTGCTCTGGTGAGGTATAAAATACAGCAAACCTGACCTCCAGCATGGTAAGTCTTTTCAAATCTATTGTGAAATGTTTTGTGTTGTGCTATGCTTTATTTGTACCTATATGGTATTCTATCACTTCTGAGAATAGTTTTCCAGAATAATTGAGAGGCTGCACTTTTGGAATATGCTTATTCCATGTCTCTTAGTTTTTTCATTAGGTCTATGATGTCAAGAGCACAAAAGTGCTAGACCAGATTTGGAAAGGGAAATGTGGAGGGGTAAGGTTGTCTGTGAAGGCCTTACCAGAAGTTTTTGGAGGAGATGACAATTTCATTGTTACCAGTGATAATAATGGTAGGAAGTTCCAGCACATACTTTCAAAGGAGGTCTTTTTGATCTTTCTAAGTCATAAAGCAGGAGCAGTAAAGAGACACTTACCCCAAATCTTTTGCTATTTCTTCTCTGGGGATTGGCGAGTAATGGGAGTGAATCCAGGGGTACTCAACCACTGAGCCACATCCCTAGCTCTTTTTGGTATTTTATTTAGAGTCAGGGTCTCACCAAGTAACTTAGTGCCTCACTAAGTTGCTGAGGCTGGCTTTGAACTCTGCATCCTCTTGCCTCAGGCTCCTGACCTACTAGGATTTCAGGCATGGGCCACCAAATCTGGCTGTCTTTTGCTATTTCTTTAAGCCTGGATTTGACTCTCAGATTCATAGTTACTTTTCTCTGTATATTTGAAGGAATATTTTTCATATAATGTCAGGAAATCCATTTAAAACAGATCAGGTCAGACCACCTCAACTTATGAGGTCGCTGAATCCAGTCCCTTATTTTACATATAAGAAAACCGAGTAACCTACTGTGTTGTTTAATATTATAAGTCCTTTTCTAAGATAAAGGAAAAACCAGGGAGATGGTTACTCAAATACTACAATGTCATCTGAGATGCACCTTGCATTTGAGAAGTTCAGAGGATATGAGGTTCAGAGGTAGTGAACTTGGAGTAGAACCATAGTGCAGACATTTTTTGATGTAATGCTTTTCATCTTAATTTTATCCTTTGCATTTTGATATCATCTAAAGTCATATATTTAACATTTTCAAGAATTGTAAGCTGGGCTCTTATTGAATTTTCTGCCTCTGACAATTTTTTTAAACATCACTTAGAGAATAAGCAAATTTAAAAGCTAGATAGTAAGTGTTGAGTACAAAATGGTAAGAGTTGGTTACTATTAGATAGTAGGGGTTTCAGCAGTTTTTCACAATTTAACATAAAATATACACCACAACACCAAGAATATACTTTTGCCTAAAATTCTTGACTTGATTTTCACACCCTTTACATTTTTAACTGTCATCTCCATGTACCTGTCCCATTTCCTAACTAATCTAAGGATCCTAACCAGATACAATTTGTTCTTACCATTCTTCAATCATTTAATACCTTGTTTTCTTTACATGTATTCATATTGGAGCTTCTAAATAGAGTGACCTTCTGTACAGTAACTATTAATGAAGAAGTAGCAATAGAAGAGAGAAAAATCAATACATATTGAATAAAAGAAATAAGAGATGAACTGATGTTCTAATTCTCCTGAGTACAGGCCTCTCCACAGAAGCATAAGCAGTTAGAAAATTGCATTATAGAAGGCACACATTGTCTCCCTTTTCATAATTAAATTTATTTTTTGTTCCATTGTAGATCATCCTGGGAATAAAACAAATGTAGTGTAAATTTTTTTTTAAAGATTTAAGCAAATAAGACTGAATTAGAACTATTATAGTTCCTTTAGGTTTCTGACAATTGTTGCCATCAGTTGACTGCAGGGAGAACAGAGGGAAGTATGGGGCATACTAATGGTTTGTTTTTGTTCAGGTGTTGTTGTTATTGTTTTGGAGGGTTCTTTAGAGTGTTATGAGCATAAATATTTGCCTCAAGTAGTCTGTTCATGAGGCTGCGTGAGATACTTAGGACAGATATTTAGTTAGAGTGATCTAGCTCCTAAAAACCAATATCCTCCTCATTTAGGAAAAAGGTGTCAAACATGTACCTGAGAAAGGTTCCATTTTTTTTTTACCACTGACCTTGCATGCCCTCTCCCATCAGCCAAATGTTCATAGCCAAACAAATCACCTGGAGCATAATGTTACCTTAATGTTCTAGCCTCAAATCCAGATAGACACACATCAACACTGAACAACACAGGTATCCCTGATATTTCTTCATTCATTTCTTCAGTGCCTTTAGAGGGAACTTTCTTATGGTCAGAAAACTTAGTGGAGACTCAAGTGTGGTCTGAATTACACATTAAATCTTCCTTGATCTTTGTTTTGGGCAGAAGGAAGATAGTCCATTTTCTCAGGTATCCAAGCTATGACAGAAACTGCAGCTGATCAGTACTCTTACAATCAAACCTGACAGCAATAAGCCTTCGGAGACTGCAGATAAAAGTGAATGCTGAGCTGGCTTCTGAATATTTCACGCAGGCTTGATCAGCTGCCTCCCACATAGGGAGTGAGAAAGGTGTTTCACCAGCTCTGATGGAACCAAATGAGTGATACCTTAGCACACAAAAGTGAAGCTGATGAACTTTGCTTCCATTTAGAAAAAATCCCATTTTGTGCATGATTTGTAATTTAGTCTATTAAGGGAAGAATGGGGAATGTTCAGCTGGAAATATATTTCTCCATGCTCTCTGCATACAATAATAGCCAAAACTGTTAGTGTCATAACATATCAAAACAGTCCTACATGTTGTTGATGGGACTCTTTATTTCTGTATAAAATTTACGTAAAAATAAATTTTAGTCCTTCTGAAAATTATTAACATATAATGATAGGATTATTGGATTAGAAGGGCACTTGACTTTGGGTAGGTACACAATAGTTAATATTAGCAAATGAATTTACCTCATTATGGACATAACAAAGGCACTAAACTGTGTTGGTTTTGACTCCTCCTCCAATAAATGTTATTCAGTTAGAAAAACCAACATAGCTTCCCCTTGACTTCTTTTGGTTTGGAAACAGAACTACAATGGAGGGCTTGTGCCAAACTTTGGTGCTACATAATCTTATGCTAACACTTTTATAGCACCAGATTACCTGGTAGCAGTACTTCCAGACCAGGCTTATTGCATATCTCCCAGCATATTAAAGATCTTTAATATTCAACTTCTATTGCTATTGTCACTTGGTTACTTAAACTCTTACCATGTAAATACGTATGATGCTAACTTGTACTATGGCTTAAGTATCCCTTAGCAAAAATGTTTGGTACTGGGAATGTTTTAGATTTTCAGATTTTGTAATATTTTCAATATATAATAAGATATTGTGGGTGTGGGTAGCCAAGTCTCAACATGAAACTGGTTTATATTTCATATACACCTTATAAATGTAGTCTGATAGGTATTGTGGGAGGATGGGAATCATTTTATTATTATTATTATTATTATTATTATTATTATTATTATTATTATTATTTTGTTTTTGTTCTGGGGCTTGATCTGAGGATCTCACAAATGCTAGGCAAGCAGTCTTCCCTGAGCTACATCCCAAGCACCTGATAAGTAATCTTATGCAATATTTTTATACACCTCTTGTTTTGGGAGGGATTTGGAATTTAACCCAATGGTGCTTAACTACTGAGCCATATCCCCAGCCTGTTTTATATTTTTTAAGAGATTGTCTTACTGTATTGCTTAGGGCCTCACTAAATTGCTGAGGCTGGACTTGAACTCAAGATCCTCCTGCCTCAGCCTCCTGAACTGCTGGGATTATAGGCATGTGCCACCATGCCCAGCACACATTCATTTTGACTGTGTTTCATCACAGGAGATCACATGTGGAATTTTCCAATTGTGTCATGTTGGCACTCAAAACCTTATTTTGGAGCACTTCAGATTTTTCATTAGTTAGGTTCAACCTGTATAACATATTCCAGTGGAAATTCTACTTGAAAACTCAATGTAATATAATCTTGATTTGCCTTCAGTTGTCTATAGACATCTCAATACAAGCCTTGAACTTCAAAAAATCACTGTGCTTCTTATATCAGAGAAAACATTTGTTTTTTTTTGTTTGTTTGTTTTTTGGATTGGCTAACTTCACTTAGCATTCTTTTCTAACGTCATCCATTTATCTGCAAATGCCATGATTCTATTCTCTTTAATTGCTGAATAATATTCCATTATGTATATATACCACATTTTTTATTCATTCATCCAATGAAGGGCATCTAGATTGGCTTCACATTTTAACTATTGTGAATTGTGCTGCTATAAATATTGATATGGCTGTGTCCCTGTAGTATGCTGTTTTTAAATCTTTGGGGTATAAACCGAGGGGGATAGTGAAGTCAAATGGTGGTTCCATTTTCCCAGTTTTACAAGGAATCTCCATAGTGCTTTCCATGTTGGCTTCAACAATTTGCAGTCCCACCAGAATGCTACTTAATTCTCAACTATTTATCTTAATTACATAGCAATTGCCCTAAAAATTACCTTTGATATTAGTTTAATTTGGTGTTAATTTGATGATACTAAAGCATTCTGTGTTCACTAGAATAAGTACAGACTTTCACATCAAAGCCATCAGAATTGCCAAAAGTTTTACAATTTCTTGGAGACCAAATTGAGAAAGCTGCCTCTTCTGCTACATTATCAGTTCTGTGAGAAAGGCTGTGTTGTGGTCTGAGTTTGGCTTTTATTTTAAATCCTTTTACCTGTTTAGTCTGGCAGGTACTATTGTTTCTTTCCTTAGTTTTTCAAAGCACTATTTTATTTGGTCTATTTATTCTATTGCCTTATATATATGCATGACATAATGTTTATTTAAAGAGCCTTTTTATAAGTGAGAGAGGCAACAGATACTATAGAAAGAGAAGACACAAAGGAATTGAGTTCTGGGCTTCAAGATGACTGCAGAGTACCCAGCACTTGGAATGGGTCTGAGGCAACAAAGCTGATGTGTGGATAGCTTTCCCCTGCTGCTTGCTGATTTGCTTTCTGCTGAAATTTCTATTCTTTGCATTGCTGGACATGATCCCTCATGCTCCCCTGGCTAGTCCTGCTGGTCGAAGTTGAGGATTTGGATAATGATGGGCTCATACTTGTAATGGCTTGTTGAACTATTTCTAATGACAGCATTTGTTTGCTTCACACCTCACTGGCTTTCTTACCAACATCAAGTAGATGTCTCAGGTATCCTGAGATTTATAGAGAGTGTGTTGTTTATTTTATGAACCTAACTTGCCTTGTTTTCTCATATTAAGGAATGAAAATATACTTTCTTTCTAGTGGAGCTATTTTGGTAACATAGCAATTTTGGTTGTTTAGAGAGTGAATTCAAGGTTACATGACTCTGTTTGAGCTTTATTTTATATCAGTGATATAGCCATTATAATTTATCTGAACAAAGCATTTTCTCTTTTCTCTCACTGTGTCTTACTAATGCCTCTCCCCACTCCTTTGGTTATTAAGAGAGAAAAAAAAAATCTGCTTTGTTTCCTATGTTTATGGATTCCTTCCTCCTTTGAAATCAAGGGCTATCAGAAAGTGTGAACAAAGCAATGTTCTAGAATTTATTTTCTGAATTAGAGTATTGGGCCTGAGAAAGTGATCTTGGGGTTTAGGCATCTGCATGGTTGTAGAGGGCAAGGGGAAGAGAGGCCAAGGTGAAGGAAGAGTAAATCTCCACCCCTGTTCTACCAAAGAAGATCCATTTAATCTTATTCTATATTTTGAGATACAATATAAGATGTTTTTACAAGGGGGAAAATGTTTCCAATTATCTTTAAAAAATAAAAAGGCTTAAAAATCCATTGGAAGAGGTCATATAAATAGGGATATAGCTTTTCTTGCCTTTGCTGGACCTAATCTCTTCAGCCCACACACAGGAGAATAAAAAGAAAAGAAAAATTTATCTCCGTGTTCACTAAGTTCTGATGATCACTATCACACACAAGTTTGTGCATACACACAAACACATACATACACACACACACACACACACACACACACACACACACACACCACACACACACCATTCTCCACAAAATAGACAAAAATTGGTCCTACCTCTCCAGGCAATCCACACTAAAAGTTTAAATCAATTAAGGTGAGTGGGTTTGCTCATTTCAAAAGTAAATGGAGGTAATTTGTGTGACAGAACAGGGCTTTCTTATCTTTAAACTGAGGTCAAATAGTTCATAATTATCTTTGTCTCTCCTTTTAGAACCATTTCCAGAGAGTATAAAAATTATTAATATTCCCATTTGACAGAGACATAGGGGACTCAACTTTTGAGCAGCCATTGATTTTTTTTTAAGATACACACTATGGTTATATTTCTGTGTATTATTTTAGGAGGTCCTCATCAGTCCTTCCTGTAAGCCAATCTGTAGACAAACCTGATGAGACTCTACACACAGTAAAGCATTCACCAAGTATGTTTTAATAAGACATGATTAAGGAATAGATACAAAGGGGTATGGTGGAAAGATCAGGAACTTTAATGCCAGGCAGATGTAAAATGGAGAATAGGCTCAGCAACAACAACAAAGAAAGATAATGACATATGCTCTTGGAACCTGTCTCTTTATCCATGATAGAAGAATCATTATAGCCTTTTGAAGTATTCTTCTATTAGAAATAATATTCAGAGCCTACCACCTAAGAATCATTACATCATAGATATCAGCCTTTCAGTCCATAGTGTGGTGTGGTTCATGGGCCTCATGATGACTTGTTTGGCCAGAATCATAGCCACTGTAGACTACCATAGCTGTGTGCCCTCAGCAACTGGCATTCTTGTGGCAATTGTACTTCCCTTTATTTAGAACAGCACTGCCTTTGGGGATGTAACCCGGGAGATTGCACATATTTGAGCTTAAATACTGGATGGAGGGAATTAACCTCATACACAAGTAAAGTTTAAAGACACCACTTTAAAGCCATCCTCCAATTCTCATTGTATTGGTGAGCCCAATTCTCATTGTATTGTTTTATCCACATAAAACAGGGGCAAAACATTGCCTTCTGAATGCCAAATGAGACATAGAAGACTCTGACTTTCAAAAAATCTCTTATAATGTAACATTATTAATAATGGGCTCTGACTTCTTTGACAATATTACATTGTTGAGGTTACATCCTTTTTCTAATATTACATCCCTTTTCTAATATCTCAGGTACTCAAAGCTCTCATCTTCAATGAGAGGAGGTTACAACTCTGAAGAAAAAGGCTATGCATTTGAACAGATTGCCCAATGGGCCAGTGTGGGAAGGGAATGGAAGTCGACATTCTCTTCAGATTACTTGAGAAAGGGGTAGGAAGCAGAGTGGTCCAGCATGGAAAGTATGCTCAGCATGTGGAGGGGTAGGGCAGAGGGTATCTCCTGAAAGACAATCAGAAATGGGGATATGGTCTGGGGCTGTAGCATCCAGTGAGGTAAGGGCTGCTAACAGCCCAACAGAGCAGGTTGCAGGAAAACTGTGGCATCTTCCTTGGGGCTGCTGCCTTTGATGGCATAGCACCTGCTTTCAGGGATGTCTGACTCAAACAGAAAATCTGGAATCTGGACTTTAATCTTAGTTTTGGTCATAGCCCTAGGAGGGCCTATATTGATAGCTGCATACATTCCATATTGGCATCACTTGTTTATCCAGTAAAAGAGTGTGCTGTAAGTAAAGTGGCTGCTCTCATCAATTCTACCCACTGCTAGGCACATGCCTCCTACCTCAGGTTCTTCATCCAGTGCAGAAAGAGAGTGCAGCCACCAATTATCACAGAGCAGAGCAAGAAGCAAGTTGACTGACAGCTGTAGCTTGGGACTTGAACTGTTTTTTATTCCTCTCCTTGATTTGGCTCACCCATCTATTCATTCCTTCCCTCCCTCCTCAAAAACATCTCATCAATTTACTTATTCAGTTAAAGCTAGATTTTTCAGGGAGCATAAGAGGCCTTTTAACCTTTTACAGATAAGGAACATGATCCTCCCAGACTCATGATATTCCCAGAACTCAGATCTTCCCAGACTCAGTCTGATTGATCGCATGGGCCCTACGATCAATCAGACTGAGAAGCCTCACTAAGGGAAAGGTCCTTGAGGAAGTAATAGTTTACCTCTTGATGAGGACACTAATGTATTTTTTTTGTGGTGGGGCAGGATATGATTTCAGCCTTTGCAAAGTCCTTAGTCTCCTAGAGGAGTCTATCTGGTAACTATTTAGCACTCCATGCAGGCAGCCTCCACCAAATCCATGCAAATGGTCTTCCTTGAGAGTTTGTTCCCCACACTCAAAGGACTAAAACGATACTTACAGCCAGGAAGGCCAAGGTCCTTCTTTTGGGAATCAATGATGTTGGGCCTTGTTACCAGGCCAATGGTTCTGGAAATAATGAAATCATCAACTCCCCTGACCTCCAATGGAAGTCCTCAGAATGTCCCAGCCCCATTGTTCCCTAAAGATGAGGTCACAGGGTTCTGAATTGGGGGGTGGTGCTTCTGGAGTTGTTGTCAGTTGATAGAAGGAAGGGAGTTTATTTTGTGATATCTTATGAGCATAGTTATATCCCATAGAAGAATGGTCAGCCACAGAAATATGTCTTCCCAAATTCAGTTGGTGAGCTCACAGAATAGCCCACAGGGAATGCTCTCACACCCTCAGGATCTCATATTTATGTTGTTGGCTGTTGGGAAGCTATTTCTGTATAAAATCTTTATAGGGGAGTAGGGCAGAGAGCATAGTCAACATTGGTGAGTCCAAGCCTCAAGAAGTTTCTGACCAAGTTATTCCAACTGGTCCAAACCTCCTTCTTTGCCTCCTACTTTTTTTTTCCTTGTTACTTCAACAAGTTCTGGAAAAGTGTATTCTGAGCATCACCAGCCCCTCTGGTAGCTCCCTCATGCGTGATCCTGCATCTCTGTCCAGACTCACCTCCCTCCCTATCCTTCATACACCATTCTGATCATGCCAGATTCACCAAAGACACTTTTTATTCACTTCTGAACTTTGGCTTATGCTGCTCCTTCACTCAGAAGTGCCTCTCCTCACATTTTCACCACTGAACACCTCCTTATCCTCCCAGGTGGTCAATCCCTCTACTCTAAAGCAAATAGTTCTTTCCATTGATTTTCCAGAACCACATTGCCAGTTTGAGGAGACAGAGAGAGTCATCCAATCCAACTCTTATCAGATGCTTTAGTACTGAGGTCAGAACTTTCCTACTCAGGAACCAATTCCCCGAGGTTCAATTGACTCAGTGCCTTGGTTACCATCTACTGAGGCAGCTGGATTCATTTTTGACCAGCTATGATGGAAAGATATTTCCTTATCAAGTCTAGATCAGCCTCCCAGAAGGTTACACCCCTGGTCCTGGCTTGGCTCCCTGGCACCAATTAGTTACTCCACATTTTAATCAGTAACCAGAATGATCCTTTTAAGGATAATGCTACTCTGTTCAAACATACAGTGACTTTCCATCACACTCAGATTCAAAACCACAATTCTTGACAAAGGCACCCAAATCCATGATCAATCTCACCAGCCACTCCCATACCTCCTTAGTCTCATTTGTACTGCTGTCACTTCACTCATTCACAGAGTAACATCCTTGCTGTTCCACAAGTAAGGTACACATCCTCCTTTTTCAGGGTGTTTGCACTGGCTGTTACCCCTTTCTGGAAAGCCATTTTCTCACATATTAATACAGATCACTTGCTCATTTCCTTTAGTTCTCTTATCTCCATATTTCTTAGCCAGCTTTGGTTTTCAAGATAGCATACATCATCACCTAACATATATTTATTTATTATCTGCCTGTCCTGGAATGTAAGCATCTTTGATTAATGTAAGCATGGATCTAAGAATCTCAGATGGTGATAAATAATATGAGGAGAATAAAGTAGGGTAAATAAGAGGGATAAATAAGTTATTATTAAGGTACAGTTCATAAATAAAGGTTCCTTTGAAGTTTTGGCATTGAACTAACCCCTAGGTGATGATGAGGCAGCCTACTCAGAGAGGACAAGCACAATGATACTGAGCCAGGTACAGGCCAACACACTTACTTAATCCTCTACTACATTTCTCCCAGCACAGAGCATGTTGGATCTTCATAAATATAAGTTTGATTGAAAAGAGTTGGAGGCTCGAACCATGCCTCAGGAGGGGTTTTAGTCAGATAAGACCTAAGCAAGACTTCCACACAATGCAAACAAATGACTGCTTTGATAGAGGGTCCAGTCTTGGTGGAAACAGGTGAAACAGATGTTGATAGCACCATCCTTGACCTGAGAAAATCACACTTGGTTCCAGAGGTAAAAAAGACAGTAGTTTCTGGGTTGAGGAAGAGGAAGGATGCTTTCCAGGGACCAAAAAGGGACTTAATAAAAAGTTGTCAAAAGCAATTCCTGGTGACTATGAAAAGTAGTTCCATTTGGTAAATCTGCAATTAGGTGTCAGGAAGCACAGGGCAACAAGGCGGTGGAAGCAGCTTCCATATTGAAAAGGTCAGCTTTGATGTAGAACTTGGGGAAGTCACTTAATGTTAGACTCTCAGCCTCAGCTTTTATGCCTGCATCCTAGGATAAGATTCTGCTCAGATTTACTGTGCTTAGAAACCTCAGTAAAAAGAAGCAGGAGCTGTTAGGATATATTTGGTGAAAAAACCTTTGATGCTAAAGGACCGAGTACTAAAAGTGCCAAATGAATTTTCAAAGGAGGAAGGTCTGGGAGGATCCTAATTTTTCACAAGCTCTCCCAAGGAGGATTGGTGTATAGACTCTGCTAGTATAAAGAGAGAGATTGGAAATCCAGGCAGTCCTCTGGAAAAAGGAAGGTTGGATTGCAAGTCCAACCTCCCTCTAAGAACTCCTGCCATCAGAAGTGCTGTCAGAAATGAGAAACAGTCTTTAAAAATGTCTTCATATTTCTTACCTTCTTCCAGCTCAATGTGAAATAGATGAAAGGGCCCAGCACAGAAAACCCTATAAGACCAAATTCTGCAGAGGGATACCCCATATTCAAAGTGTCAGGTACAGAGTGAAGCCTCAGTACCAAGAGATAGTGGTTACTAACAAATCATTTCTCATCTCTTCACCTCAGAATCTTTGTATGCAACAAGTTGTTTCATAAAAATTATTTTTTAGAATCATATGTATAGTTGGTGTAAAGAGTGGGAAGAAGTGAGTTCATAGTTAAAAAATCATTTAATGAGTTTTTGCATTTCAGCTTAATTGGTTTACTTTTTCCTATAATATTATAAATGTCAATAGAATATCCTATGAATATTCTGTCTTATCATGTATTTCAGAGATATGCCTTGGGGAAACAGTCTATGAGCAGAGGAATCACTAATAACAAGGCAAATTTCTCATTAAATATAGAAATCTATGTCTAAAGTCATAGGAGACATTTATAACATGAGATGAAATTCTGAACATATTTACTGTGGTTCAGTGATTTTGTGTAAGATGATTTTTCAACTACAGTTGGGAAATATTTCTTTGAACTTTTGTGTCCTTGACATGACGCTTGGTTTAAGGATGAGTTCTGGGTTTGCTAGAGTATATTTGAAGGAAACATAGTAGCATCTGTTCTTTCTCTAGGATGTAGTTTTAAAAATCAAAACATATTTTGTCTGCCACTTTATTTGCACATAAGGAACCATTTCTGGTAATATAGCAGTTACATTAAAAATACAACCACCTTTCTCTTTTTAGCAGCTGCAAAGTGGTATAGGACTAATTGGTGAGGATGAAGCATGAACATGGAAACCTAGTAGATACTTCCCAGGAGTAGAACTATGTCTCTGAACATACAGATTTTCATGTACCTTTCCCATGCATATTGATGATATGTTTCAATGTCATCAATACCCTATAGCAGGATTGTTGGATTATCTTTACAATAGGTTTCCTTCCCCCATTTCTCACCATTTACATATCATATCCTCACCAGCTTAGTCCTCTTTAAATTTCTGCTTCCCTTATAGGGAGGCATAGCCTACTGCTTCACACATCAACTCTAGAACCAAGCTGCCAGTTTTAACTCCTAGCCTTAGCACCTCCTAGTTGTCTGACATAGACAAGTTAGTTAACTTTTTAGCCTTATTTTTCCTACTGTAAAGTTGAGATAACAACAGCACATACTTCCAAGAGTTATTTAATAATTAAACAAATTAACACTTGTAAAGCATTATGAAGAATACCTGGCAGAGAGTAAGGACAATAGTTAAGTTCTGGTGTGTTTTGTTTGCTTGTTTTATGTTTTTTTTTTTTTTTTTTTTAGTACTGGAGTTTGAACTCAGACACTGAACCACTGTGCCAAATCCCCAGCCTCATTTTGTATTTTTATTTAGAGACAGGGTCACACTGAGTTGCTTTGCTCCTTGCCATTGCTGATCATCCTGCCTCAGCCTACCAAGTCTCTGGGATTACAGGCATGTGACACTGTGCCTGGCCCAATAGTTATGTTCTTAAATGAGTAAAAATAAATATTATATTGAGAGTCTGCTTGCAAATGTTAAGTAACTTATCACTGCTTTCTTTATTTGTTTATTTTTTTATACACAATCCTCCATTATTCCAGAACCTTACAGAAAACTTCCTGAACTCCTTTGTTCACCAATTCTGCGTATTTGATCATTGTATGTGCCTTGGTTTTCATTGTCAGTTACATTTTTATGTCTGATTCTTTTCTAATTAGACTATAAAAAGCTATTTTTTGGCATTTCATGAATTTTATTTTAGGTATATGTAGTAGTAATCAAAATAATAATAAAAGTACCATACACTTTCAGATATTATGCCTAGTGTTTCATATGTATCATTTCATTACATTTTCATGATCACCTTTGTTATTATCAATTTATATTTGAGTGATCTGAAACTCAAATCCATATATGTTTGACTTTGCATCATATCACTTAGAGTTGTCATGTGTTTCCTTTGGATGCCATACCACTTATTTTAGCAAGCACTTATTGAATGCCTATTAAATGTCAGGTTCCATGTAAGAAAAAAAATTCCTACCCTTAGTAAGTTCAGTGTAGGGACAAACACAAAAATAAAATCAGCACAGGCTTCTAGTTTGTGTTAATAGACACTCAGAGAGACTTCAGCTTGTGCCTTTGGGAAGGAATGCCATTGGAACATGGGTATCATACATGTCACTTAGGAGCAAGAGAAGCAGGTCTAGGAGGCCTGATAATAGAGGTATCATTTAGACCTATAAATTTAGATACAAATTTGTGTTCATTGAAATAATTTTTGTGTAGTGAAGGTCAACCAATTTAGGAAATATCTATTAGTCTCATAAATTTCATCATTGATTCATTAACTTTGCTAATATCATAAATTAAATAAAAATGATCAGACTATGCTGTCCTTAAAATAAGAAGACAGATTTTTGACATGCTTTTAAAAAGACAAAGAAACCTTAGACTGCATTAGTTGAGTGGTTTGCTTGGGTCCTAGGGGCTACTGGGTCCTTTTGTGCTCTATATTTTAATTAGCTAGATCACACATTGATTAGTATCTTCAGTTGAGGTGTGTGTGTGTGTGTGTGTGTGTGTGTGTGTGTGTGTGTAGCTGTGTATAGTTTCAGGTATCAAAACCAGGGTCTTACTCATGCTTGGTAAGTACTCTACCACTGAGCCATCATCACAGGGTCTTATATTTTAGAGAGCATGTTGACAGAGCAAAGCAGAGTAGAATAACCCATTCTTCAACACCTGCTCACTCAGTTGTCACCTTGGTTAAGATTCCTTTACTGAGTTCTGTACCCTTGATAATGTTGTCATTCTCTGTGTTGATTGTGTCTGTTCATTCTCCTACCTTATTTCATTTCATCTGATTGAAATAATCAAGGGAGGCTACATGGAAGCAGAGGTATATAGGCTCAGATTCAGAGAACAGGAAAGATTTAGGAGGTTAGAGAGAGAGGATGGCTTTTCAGTGAGCCAATAACATAAAAAGATATGGAAGACAATAAAAATAATAGTAGTAAAAATATGGACACAGAGCATGTATGTGCTATGCTAAGGGCTAAAAAACAGCTAGACAAAGTATTGCATATGTATTGTATCTATTTATACTATAACAGAAAAATGTTTTTAAGACATACTAGAAACAGATGTATCAAAAATAACAACAGTGATTCTTTTCTGGTAGTAAGGCTTTGGCACATTTTTCTTTTAAATGTTTTCTAATTTTGTAGTTTCATTATATAAATTTTTATTCCCTGCCTTTTGGTATTTGCATCACAAGGGTCAAATCTGCTTTGATCTTTGCTATTGGGCAGAGGGAGAACTTCTGTATGATATATACCATAGTCACCTAGTGAATTCTGTCTCTTCCTTATATGAAAGAAATTCAGGAAGCAGGATTTAAAAAGCTGCCTATAGCATGGCAATAATAGGTAATAAAGGCTAGCATTGCTTTTACTGTTTACTTTGTTCTGAGCACAAACCTGTTTTAGATCAGTTAGTATTTAAAACAGTCCTGTGGGGTTGATATTATTGCTATTTTAATGATGTTATTTAGGGAGTTTCCATGATTTGCCCAAGGTAAATAAGTCAGGAGGACAAGAATGTAGATTCCAGCTAATAAAATATTGGAGCTGGGATCTACATCCATGTCCTCCTGACTCCAGACTCTGAACTCTGAATGAGTGATGTTATGGTTGTCAGTGACAGTTCCACTGTTGGCTGGAGAGATGAGGGTTTGGGGAGAAAAAAAAGATTAAATGAATAAATAAATAAAGTTATCACACACAAGGTTCATCTTGAAATGAGGGATTTCAAAGGTCATAAAATCTATTTCTCTGATAGAATATGCTAGCAAGAATTTGAACTTAATCATTTAGAAGAATTTGTGGCACTAAATCTTCTTTGTAATTATCAGTTATAAAAGCTCTACAATGTGTTTTTCTTCTTTGCAATCATATATCATATTATTCTTAGCAATGAAAGTTATCACCATTTCTTGGCATAGGTTAAAAAGATTACCCATGTCACAACTTCATCCTCTTTTTTTCTAAACAGACTTGGCAGCAGTATTTTGCAGGAAAAGATACAGTCTTTTGCTGCAAAAGACTGAGTTATTCCTGTAAGTATTTTGGTTTGGAAATGAAAGTGTTGCAGCATGAATATCAGTACTCTAACCATAGGAGGCAGTTGCCTTTACTTTTCTTGTGATTATGTTCTCTTGAGAACTTGGATTTTACAGCACTGAGGGTTTTTATTTTGCCCTAAGTGCCAAAGATTGGAAATTCCATATGGTATATTTATGGACTTTTGTTTTATCTCTTTCTGGTCTAGAAATATCTCTGAGTTAAGTATCTTCCAAGGGAGAGTAATCTCGAGATGTCTTTTATTTTTAATGCTCTCAACCAACCTTTTGGAATATAATACATGACTTCCAGTAAAGTTTTCTTCACTTATTATCTATAATAAACGTATACCCAAGCTGACTTTGAGCCTCCTCCTAGTCTTTATCTGGCATCTCCCCTTAGAAAGTAGTGTTTTCTTTTTCTTTCTTTTTCTTTTTCCTCTTCTTGAAATTGCTGCCTTAGAGACAGTCACTGGATTGACCACTAAGGTCTATGAGAGGAAAGGGATGTTGTTGGCTTCTCTAGTTTAATGCCCATTTGCTGACAGGAAAATATTTGAAATACCCCTGGTTACCAGCTAGTTCTTCAATTGTTCTTTTTCTTCCCTAAAGAGGAAGTAGCTTAGATTAAACTTAATTATATCCAATATAAAATATATACTTTGCTTACATGAATAAGTATATGAATATGAAGGAAAACACAGGTAGAAGGACAAAGCCAGACCTTTTTGTTGCCAGGTATGAGAGTATCACTAAGTGTTTTCTGTTTTATTTTGCTTTTAGCCTCAAATATAGGTACAGGTATGCCCTTCCTGAGTTCAACAGTGAAAAAAAAAATCTGCACTTTTTATTATGCCTTATACCAACTCACTGTTTGAAAAAACTTTCTCAGCTCTCCCTTGGAATGACTTAGTGAGTTCCCTGGAGAGTGTGGAGTATTATCTTCACTCATAATTCTGAAAATGAACAGCAAAAACTACATTTTACTTCTCTATCTGTTAAAAGAGTAATTTATAAATTATGAAAGTTAAATTTTCTTTTAGCTGTTAAATAATTTTAGATCCAACCTAGATGAATTTAGTTGAGATTGTGGTCTTTTGTGTTTCCTTTTGTGTGTACTAATTTATTCTTTTCTAACTTACAGAAAGATAAGTTTGATTTGATCTGGAACCAGGCTCAGTCCTGTCCAACAGTAAATTTTTGGTGACTATATAAGGATTCCTTAGCAGTGCTGCCAAAAATTGTGTTTTCCAACCTATCCCATCATTTTCTGCATTCTCACTTGTTATGGTTTACTGTTATTTATCAAAGATGGCCTTGTTAATTATACAAATAAATGATGTTTATTTCTTTACAAAATCATGTGAGTTTAATTCAATAAGCCTTGGGCTTTTTAGATATCTACTACATTTCAGGCCTTTCTGATGTTGGTCTTAATGTATTTGGGTAAGTGCATATTAGAAGGTACCTGAGATCTTAATCTTTGTAACCTCTCATGTTCCTAATTTACAGGCAATTTTCTTGGAAATTTTGGCCATGCCATTCTGGTAATATATACCTGACATAAATTATGAGGTTGTTGGTAGACTCATGAACTCTCAGATGGTTGCAGGGAAAGATAACAGGAAGCTGATTTGCCAGCTGAGTTAGTATTGGTAATAATTTCTAGGATTTTCAAATTGTTTTTCCAAACACTGCTGACAGAAATAAGCATTAAGTAAATGGAGAGATATATGTTCTTGGATTGGATGAGTCAATATTGTTAGGATATCAGTTCTCCCCAAATGAATCTCTAGGTTAAATACAGTTCCAGTCAAAATCTCAACAGACTTTGATACAGTAATGAAAAGAGTGTGGAGCTGGCCAAGTGGCACATGTCTATAATTCCAGAGACTCAGGAGGCTCAGGCAAGAGGTTTGCAAGTTTGAGACTAGCCTCAACAACTTAGTGAGGCATTAAGCAATTTAGTGAGACCCTGTCTCAAAATAAAAAAAAATAAATAAAAAGGGCTGGGGATGTGGCTCTGGTAAAGCACCACTGTGATTAACCCCCAGTGTATAAAAAATTATTGGCATAAAAGTAGACACAGAAATCAATGTAACAGAATAGAGAGTCCTGATATATACTAACCTATCTCTGGTTAGTTATTTTTCAACAAAGATGCACAAATACTTAAATAGGGAAAGAATAATGGTTTCAACAAAAGATCTAAAACAATTGGATAGCTTTGTGAAAAAAAAGAACCTCTCCCCTAATCTCACACTATACAAAATTTAATTCTAAATAGGTCATAGTCATAAATAGAAGAAAAATAAAAATGGAAATCTTATGTTTAATTGGGCAAAGATTTCATAAATATGCCATGAAAAGTACAGAGTACAAAAGAAATGATTTTATTGAATTAGATTTCATCAAAAGAAATTCATTTACTTGTACACTTATATTCTTAACACCACTAGTCAAAATAGCCAAAGGGTGGAGGAAACCCAAGTTATATTAAAAACTCTTATTATAATAATAAAGAGGACAGACTTTGCAATTAAATAATGGGCAAGATATTTGAACAGATGGTTCACCTAAGAATTGAAAATTATTTGTTCAGTAATTTCAGTTCCCAACAATTTAATTAATAGAAACAACCAGAGAAAAAGTACAAGGACTGTTGAATAAATTTTTCACTTTGTACATCTATGCATTATTTATAACAAAAATGGTTTTAAGATTAAGAATTCTTGGCTTATGTATATTAAGTGAGCTTGTTTTAATCTATCAAAATCATCTGTAATTTTTTAAAACTCACTATGCTCCTAAAGCTAAGAGCAAAGTTTCTAACTAGTGATTTTAGAGAGTAAAACATGTATGGCAATACTTCTATAGGAGGTAGCATGAGTGCTTGGTGGTGTGGTGACAGCAGTTCTTCTCACTTTTTTATAGTGTGTCAGAACAAGTTTGCCGTAAGATTGCACCCCAATGGCCATGATATAGCTGTGTGTCATTAATTTCTTAATGCAGAAATCAGTCTTGTTTTGCATGCTATGTAAGATCCAACAGAAAAGTAACTGTAGAGTACAGGTTGTGATTTAATATGTGTTTTCTTTGAATCATTGAAATTTGAGTGAACTTCTAGAATTTTCTAAGTTGATATAATATCTCCTTGTGCTATGCACTTTAAGTCTGGAATTCATAGTTTCCTCATATCTGAAGTAAAATTTTCATACACCAGATACTACAGGGTGTGTCTCACCCTAAAATTTGGAGAAGTTTTATTTTGTTTTCTCAATATATGTTCATTTCCATTCAAAACATAAATATAATTAACAAAAAGTAAACTCTTTTTTACGAAAAAAATATATTCATGAGTGGGTATATACAGGGGAATTTATTGATTGTGCCATATTATGACTGTAATTTATATGAACACTTCCATTAGTTAATGTAGTATGAAAAGTGCTAAGTGTGGAGGATTCAGTCATAACCTAGAAAGCCAGATACCCTACTTTACAGCATTTAAATTTAGTGAAGAAACAAGCAAGTAAATATGTATGACATAATGTTGTCATAAATACTATAGAATAAAAACAAAAGTGTGTGGGCTCTTGTGTATATGAACATGGGCCTGTTTGTGAGATTAAGTGGTAAAGTATTATTCTCTGAACAAATGGAATTTTCATTGAAATGTAAGTGAAATAAATGAGCAAAACATCACCACATCTAGGGAAAGGCCATTCCAAAGAAAAGTTTGGAGGATAGTAGATGGTAAAGTAGAAGAAGTGGAAGTGGCTGCATCCTGCAAGGATTCTGAATTTGCATATTGCTGATAGTGGGAAGGAAATGGTATGGTCTTATTAAATTATAGTTTCCATTTCCCTGTGTAAGAGACTTGGTTTGATAGGAGGGTAAGAGGAAGCAGAGAAAGCTACAATGTTACAGTCAGACAGTGATACTATCCTGGAGTAGGGGATTTGCAATGGACCGATATGAAGTTGAAAAATTGAGAAGACATTTGAGGTAGAACCAACCAGAGTGGCTGTTGAAATTAAAGATGATATCAAATAAATGAATAAAAAAGGAACTTATTGTATATTTTGAAAAGCTAAATCACTAGCTTATTCAGGTGAGAGTGGCAGGAAGAAAGCAAAATTATGGCTAATGTAGCACCGAGTGTCACTGAACTCATGGACATCTGCACATAGCTATTTCAAGTACAAGGACTGCTTCCCAAACACATGACTTAAGAGAAAATATATTGATCTGTAAAAAAAGATCTTACCTTAAAGTAAATTTTCAAATTAAAGGCAAAAATCAAAAACAATAAAGGAGTGGACAGGGGTATGACTCATTGTTAGAGTGCTTTCCTAGAATATGTGATGCATCACATGTAAATAAAGAAAATAAGGGTCCATTGACTTCTTTTTAATTGGATGGGGGGAAGTAAAAGACCTTTTAATATTTATACGACTTTTTGATCTTCAGTTTAATATGTTTTAAATATTTTTGTGGTGCTCAGGATCAAATCCATGGCTTCCTCCATGCCAGATAAGAACTTCACCACGAAGCCAGAGTTTGATTTCTGTTTTTGTTTTTTACTTGTTGTTTTAATCTCTTTTGCTTACATTACAGGTGTGGTGGACACTCACCAATAGCACCCAAAAGTGTATATGTAAAATTGAAGGTTTTGTTTTTGTTTTGGAGAAATAGGATGATTCATTTGATCTACAATTTCTCATGTTAAGAGTAAGTGCACTTGGGCCTGGGGATGTGGCTCAAGTGGTAGCGCGCTCACCTGGCATGCGTGCGGCCCAGGTTCGATCCTCAGCACCGCATTGATAACGGGGATGTTGTGTCCACCGATAACTAAAAAATAAATATTAAAATTCTCTCTCT